>NC_086317.1:64898793-65056293 GCF_036172605.1 Pelobates fuscus | reverse complement strand
GTATTAGTATTATTAGTATTATTATTAGTAGTAGTAGTAGTATTATTAGTATTCTTATTATTAGTAGTAGTAGTAGTAGTAGTATTAGTATTATTAGTTGTAGTAGCATTGCTGTGGAGCTCCGCCATACACTCAGACACACCAACAATATGGAACTGCTAGAAAAGAGAGACATTATTTAGGATAAAAAAAAAGACAGCGGGATTTGGACCCAAAACAGGGACTTTCCCCCTTAAACAGGGACTCTTGGGTGGTATGGTGTAAGTAAATAGTGAATAGCCCTCATTGAAACGTGGTTTGGTTAGACACAGAGTATTGATGTTAACTTTGGGCAGCCCATCACAGAAGCTCTCAGTATGAGATGCGTTGCTTAGCAACAGGAGTGCACGCGGTAACTCCATCACTGCCCGAGGACGGAGAGGGCGCCTCTGATGGATGCACTGCCCGAGGCCCTGGCATTGAACCCCTGCACGCACTGGGTGACGTCATGACGTATGGGGGGGGCGGCGCCGTGACGCGTTGCCTCTCTCGCTGTCAGACTGGCCGGGTCGCAGCGCACAGCAGGGTATGTTACCGGCAGCCGCCATTGTGCCCGTTATACGGGATGCTCTCCGCTCACTGGCTCTCCGCCACTCCTCAGCTTACCGCTTTCTGTTGTTTATGAACCTCCTCCATCTTCTCCGAGAGACTCTGCGATACAAAGCCGTGCCATCTTTAACCCTCGGAGTGCCGGGGGACCGCCTACCGAGCCGGGGGCAGCCCTCTGGCACTCACAGGGTTAACACAGCCCCTCTAATGGCTGCCATTCATAGTGGGCCTTTTATACATTAACATATCATGGGAAGGAAGGGGTTAACTGCTGTCACAGGGTATGCCCCCCTCATCTATCTCAGCCAGACCTCTGGTACCCCAGCACTCATAGGGCATGGTCTCCTGATATATGTCAGACCCAGTCAGCCCTCTGGCACACCAGCTGTCACAAGGCATGGCCCCCTCATCTATTTCAGCTAGCCCTCTGGCACACCAGCTCTCATAGGGCATAGCCCCCTATATATGTCAGACCCAGTCAGCCCTCTGGTACCCCAGCTCTAATAGGGCATGCCCCCCTGTATATGTCAGACCCAGTCAGCCCTCTGGTACCCCAGCTCTAATAGGGCATAGCCCCCTATATATGTCAGACCCAGTCAGCCCTCTGGTACCCCAGCTCTAATAGGGCATGGCCCCCTATATATGTCAGACCCAGTCAGCCCTCTGGCACACCAGCTTTCACAAGGCATGGCCCCCTCATCTATTTCAGCTAGCCATCTGGCACACCAGCTCTTATAGGGCATGGCCCCCTATATATGTCAGACCCAGTCAGCCCTCTGGTACCCCAGCTCTAATAGGGCATGGCCCCCTATATATGTCAGACCCAGTCAGCCCTCTGGTACCCCAGCTCTAATAGGGTATGGCCCCCTGTATATGTCAGACCCAGTGAGCCCTCTGGTACCCCAGCTCTAATAGGGCATAGCCCCCTATATATGTCAGACCCAGTCAGCCCTCTGGTACCCCAGCTCTAATAGGGCATAGCCCCCTTATATATGTCAGACCCAGTCAGCCCTCTGGTACCCCAGCTCTAATAGGGCATGGCCCCCTATATATGTCAGACCCAGTCAGCCCTCTGGCACACCAGCTTTCACAAGGCATGGCCCCCTCATCTATTTCAGCTAGCCCTCTGGCACACCAGCTCTCATAGGGCATAGCCCCCTATATATGTCAGACCCAGTCAGCCCTCTGGTACCCCAGCTCTAATAGGGCATGCCCCCCTGTATATGTCAGACCCAGTCAGCCCTCTGGTACCCCAGCTCTAATAGGGCATAGCCCCCTATATATGTCAGACCCAGTCAGCCCTCTGGTACCCCAGCTCTAATAGGGCATGGCCCCCTATATATGTCAGACCCAGTCAGCCCTCTGGCACACCAGCTTTCACAAGGCATGGCCCCCTCATCTATTTCAGCTAGCCATCTGGCACACCAGCTCTTATAGGGCATGGCCCCCTATATATGTCAGACCCAGTCAGCCCTCTGGTACCCCAGCTCTAATAGGGCATGGCCCCCTATATATGTCAGACCCAGTCAGCCCTCTGGTACCCCAGCTCTAATAGGGTATGGCCCCCTGTATATGTCAGACCCAGTGAGCCCTCTGGTACCCCAGCTCTAATAGGGCATAGCCCCCTATATATGTCAGACCCAGTCAGCCCTCTGGTACCCCAGCTCTAATAGGGCATAGCCCCCTTATATATGTCAGACCCAGTCAGCCCTCTGGTACCCCAGCTCTAATAGGGCATGGCCCCCTATATATGTCAGACCCAGTCAGCCCTCTGGCACACCAGCTTTCACAAGGCATGGCCCCCTCATCTATTTCAGCTAGCCATCTGGCACACCAGCTCTTATAGGGCATGGCCCCCTATATATGTCAGACCCAGTCAGCCCTCTGGTACCCCAGCTCTAATACGGTATGGCCCCCTGTATATGTCAGACCCAGTGAGCCCTCTGGTACCCCAGCTCTAATAGGGCATAGCCCCCTATATATGTCAGACCCAGTCAGCCCTCTGGTACCCCAGCTCTAATAGGGCATAGCCCCCTATATATGTCAGACCCAGCCAGCCCTCTGGTACCCCAGCTCTAATAGGGCATAGCCCCCTATATATGTCAGACCCAGTCAGCCCTCTGGCACACCAGCTGTCACAAGGCATGGCCCCCTCATCTATTTCAGCTAGCCCTCTGGCACACCAGCTCTCATAGGGCATGGCCCCCTATATATGTCAGACCCAGTCAGCCCTCTGGTACCCCAGCTCTAATAGGGCATAGCCCCCTATATATGTCAGACCCAGTCAGCCCTCTGGTACCCCAGCTCTAATAGGGCATGGCCCCCTATATATGTCAGACCCAGTCAGCCCTCTGGTACCCCAGCTCTAATAGGGCATAGCCCCCTATATATGTCAGACCCAGTCAGCCCTCTGGTACCCCAGCTCTAATAGGGCATAGCCCCCTATATATGTCAGACCCAGTCAGCCCTCTGGTACCCCAGCTCTAATAGGGCATGGCCCCCTATATATGTCAGACCCAGTCAGCCCTCTGGTACCCCAGCTCTAATAGGGCATAGCCCCCTATATATGTCAGACCCAGTCAGCCCTCTGGTACCCCAGCTCTAATAGGGCATAGCCCCCTATATATGTCAGACCCAGTCAGCCCTCTGGTACCCCAGCTCTAATAGGGTATAGCCCCCTATATATGTCAGACCCAGTCAGCCCTCTGGCACACCAGCTGTCACAAGGCATGGCCCCCTCATCTATTTCAGCTAGCCCTCTGGCACACCAGCTCTCATAGGGCATGGCCCCCTCATCTATTTCAGCTAGCCCTCTGGCACACCAGCTCTCATAGGGCATGGCCCCGTATATATGTCAGACCCAGTCAGCCCTCTGGTACCCCAGCTCTCATAGGGCATGGTCCCCCATATATGTCAGCCCTCTGGCACACCAGCTGTCAAAAGGCATGGTCCCCTCATCTATTTCAGCCAGCCCTCTGGCACACCAGCTGTCACAAGGCATGGTCCCCTCATCTATTTCAGCCAGCCCTCTGGCACTCTAGCTGTCACAAGGCATGGTCCCCTGTATATGCCAAGACCTCTGGCACACCAGCTCTCATAGGGCATGGCCCCCTATATTTGTCAGACCCAGTCAGCCCTCTGGCACACCAGCTCTCATAGGGCATGGCCCCCTATATTTGTCAGACCCAGTCAGCCCTCTGGCACACCGGCTCTCATAGGGCATGGCCCCTTATATATGTCAGACCCAGTCAGCCCTCTGGCACACTAGCTTCACAAGGCATGGACCCCTCATCTATTTCAGCCAACCCTCTGGCACACCAGCTTTCACAAGGCATGGTCCCCCGTATATGTCAACCAGACCTCTGGTACACCAGCTCTTATAGGGAATGGCCCCCTATATTTGTCAGACTCAGTCAGCCCTCTGGCACACAAGGCATGGTCTCCTGATATATGTCAGACTCCGCAAGCCCTCTGGCACACCAGCTGTCACAGGGCATGCCCCCATATATATTCAGCTAGCCCTCTGGCACACTAGCTGTCACAAGGCATGGCTCCCTAAATATGTAAACCAGACCTCTGGTACACCAGCTCTCATAGGGCATGCCCCCCTATACTTGTCAGTTCCAGTCAGCCCTCTGTCACACAAGGCATGGTCTCCTGATATATGTCATACTTCTGGCACACCAACAGTCACAGGGCGTGCATTCTCCCCATATGTATGTCAACCAGACCTCTGGCACACAAGCTCTATGGAATTGCCCTTAGCTCTCATTAGGATTGTGGCACCTCAGTTAACCTTCTGGCTTATTCTGCACCACTTATTGGGTATTTAGCTCATCAGTAATTGTTGCTTATTTACATTAAGCCATTCTTAAGATTATCCATTAATTCCTTAGAATAAGATTTTCTTTTACAAGCCATAACCTTATTTAACAAGGCTAACCACTGCCCTTCCTGTCTATACTTTTAGCTCTTTCTTGGTCTCTTCTGTTTTAGCAGTCTCATCTTTCTCTCCTTTGGCACTTACTGTGGTCCAATCATTTAGCTGAATAGTACATCATGAATTACACCAATATACCCTTTGTGTTGTTTACTTTTTAAAGTGTATTTTATTGTTTGCAAACATTTTACACACTTCCCAAAATAATGTTTAGAAAATTCAGAAGTTACTTTCTATGACTGTAATCATTTACAAACCTATTAAAAAGTAACTTAATGAGATATAATTGGTCAGGGCAACCTATGCCATTTGAGACAAATGATTGCTGATAATACACATTACAAAATGTGAATTGTGCACATCAAAATAATTGGTAACCGATTAAAAAAAACCAAAAAAAAAAACCTACAGAAATATTTAATTGTAGTATATTTAATAAGGTTATGCTGCTAAATCTGATATTTTAGAATTTTGTTTGTTAATCGTCAAGTAAAGAATTTGCAGTGTTGGTCCCTCTCATTGTAAACAAAACACAAATCTATGAAACAATGTGCCATTTGAATTGTATTGTATCTTTAACAAATGTGAGAATCTTTGTGACTAAGTTACATTTTTGGGAGGCTGATCTTCTGATGCAACAATATATCAGAAAGAAATGCTTCATTTTGCTAGAGTGCTGTTAGCATTGTGAAACATCCTTGATGCATGTTGTAATAAACTATTAATAAGACTATGCGGTTCTGTGTTTTCTAATTCAATGAACAAGGGGATTCATTCACTAAATAGTGAATTGTGGTAAAATTGTGGAACATATAATTAAAAAATAACGAAGTGGGAAACATTTCTTAAATTATATTTTTGGTTCTGCTACTTAGTTTGGAACCATTATTTACATCTAGTCAGTAAAATCTTAAATATACCAAGAAGATAATATTGTACTGAGCATATAATAACTATCTTGCAGCGACTCTTGGCTTGTATTACATATAGCTATTAAGTTTATGTATCAATACAAACGTTGTATCAAGGATTCTGAGATACTGTCGAAATTTACCTGAATAAATTATGTTGCTCTGTACTTACCTTTGACTGTCACTCTATGCAGTGTTTAGTTGTCTGTTCTGTGGTTCTCAATTTGTAATCTGTTCACACTTCTTTAATTTATTTTTATATCACAGTGAAACAATTATAAATTATATCCACCATAGGGAAATGTTTTTTTTCTAATGTCAAGCACATCTTTTATTTGTGTTCACTTTTCATTTTCTTTCAACAACTGAATGATACTGTTGAGGTGTTACTGACTTATGTATATAATGTTTTAATTTCTTGATCCTGCTTTGACTTACTCCAGATTATCTGTTTCCTGCTTCCGTTAAGAATTAAACGACCACGCCACACTTCCAATCCCCTCTCCAAAAAAAAGATACACCCCCAATAAATACATGTATGCATATTTTAATGTATGTATTCATTTGGATTATAGTCTAAAAGAGCTTACAAAAGCTTCAGTTCGTATGACTGCAGCGTTTGTAAGCCCTCTGCTTTTTTTTCCCAGAAGAGACTTTCAGTCTCATAAAAAAAATTAGAGGCTTCTCCTTGAGAAGCGCGCGCGTGTGCACTTCTGAAGCTGTGGAGCTCATCTGAGGTATGTGAGGGAGGGAGGGTGAGGCAGGCACCTCAGGTAGAGCATGCCTGTCACTTCCATTAGCTCAGGTTTCCTAAGGGAAGTAGGAAGGAATCCTTCCTGGCTGTTTGATTGACAGCTAGGAGGGGAGTTCCCTAGTTAATTTATAAATGTGCAGATTTCTCATAAAAATCAGCACTTTAATGAACTGGGGTTACATGAGGGTACTCCTCACCCATAAAGCACTTCAGCAAGTGGTCTTGTCACCTTTCCACTATTCACTTTGCATCTTCAAACTACCTATTCTTGGTGTTAATCATTTTTAAATTAGCTGAAACATGTTTAACAAGTCTTTCAAATTTTGCAGAATTGCCTTCATTTTACAATGAGCATTGGGTGGTGGGCATTTCACATAATTAAATTTTTTTAATTTTTACAACATGGCAGCGATAAAAAATATATTTCCCTGTTGTATCTCCAGCCCTTCACAGTTTTTTCTTGTCTCTCATGGCTTGATTACTTTATTAGGGACTGCGCATGTGCACTAAAAGCAATAATTTAGCATTGGCGGCATCATGAAGGCAGCAATGAATTTTGAGAGCAGTAGGAAAGTGAAGAAAAGTGAGACTGAGAAGAGAAATAAATAAATCTTTCCAATTGGGAATAAATGCCTGCTTTCACAAATCCAGAAATGATACACAGACGGCAAAGGGATAATGTCAGTTTAGTTCTCTTTGAAATTATTAAATGTTCATTTGTTTTTATTTTTTTATAACGGACCCTGTTTAATGAATATGTGGGATATGTAATATGGAATTATATCTTTAGGGAATGAATATACATAGACTATTCTTTGAATGGAGGCCAAGTAATGAAAAGACCATGATGGGTACGGGGTCCATTTCTAAAGCCTTTATCTTCAGAAAACAAACACAAAAAAAGTTTAATGTGATTTATCCAAAACACCATTGTACACTTTTATATATAACATATTTTTAGTATTTCTGCATGTCCTGAAACTGTAAGCTGTACCATTGAATTATGTACTAGTAGTTACTCTGGTTGCTTTCATAGAAACATAAAATGTTTTCAGCCCATCTAGTCTGCCCAATTTTCTAAATACTTTCATTAGTCCCTGGCCTTATCTTATAGCTAGGAGAGCCTTATGCCTATTGCATGCATGCTTATATTCACTCCCTGTGTTAACCTCTACCACTTCAGCTGGAAGACTATTCCATGGTTTTATCATATTCCATGGTTTTATCATATTCCCCCTCCCCCTTCTCGTCTTTCCTCCAAGCTATACATGTTTGGTTCCTTTAAACTTTCCTTGTAAGTTTTATCCTGCAATCCATTAACCAATTTAGTAGCCCCTCTCTGAACTCTCTCTAAAGCAGGGGTCCTAAAACTTTTTAAACAAGGGGCCAGTTAACTGTCCCTCAGACACTGTTGGGGGTCGGACTATAATTTGAAAATAAATTTGAACAAATTCCTATACATACTGAAACGGACACATAGACATATACAGACACACACTAACATACATACAGACACAAACACGCATAAGGATATACATACAGATACTGACAGACATACATACATACAGACATACTGACATACAAAGACAGACAGACATAAGACATATACATACTGACATACATACAGAAATAAATTCTGACATAAATACATATACATACAAACACATACATACATACAGACATACATACATACACACACACAGACAGACACATACTGACATACACACACACACACAGACATGCATACATACTGAAATACATACACACAGACAGACATACATACAAACACATTATGACATACATATACATACACACAGACAGACAAGCATGCATACATACTGAAATACATACACACAGACATACAGACAGACCTTCAAACTTACACACACTGACATACAGACATACATACAGATAGACACATACTAACATATACATACTGACATACATATATAGTGAAATACATACAAACACATACAGACATACAAACACATACTGACATACATACACATACTGACCTACAAACAGATAAGAAAGATACTGACATACATACATACATACATACACACACACACAGCTAATTTTTCTTATTTATTTTTTTGCAGGAGGGTGGCTGTGGCTGATGGGAGTCGGCGTGGCTCTTCCCTCCTCGGGGCCTGTCTCTCTTCCTTACCGCGCGGAGGGTGTTGGGAGTAAGTGACCGGCCGTCACTTCCTCCCAGCACCACTTGCGGCTGCAATTTTTAAAGGGGCCCGGTCGCGCTATTGCTCGGCCGCAGCGCTGACCGAGCCCCTGAAGATATAGGGCCCATTGGGTGGCCCTAAATGAATGGGCCGGGTTCAGGACCCTGGCGGGCCGGTAGTTTGAGGACCCCTGCTCTAAAGTATCAATATCCTTCTGAAGATATGGTCTTGAGTACTGCGTACAATACTCCAAGTGAGGTTTCACCAGTGTTCTGTACAATGGCATGAGCACTTCCCTCTTTCTACTGCTAATACCTCTCCCTATGCAACCAAGCATTCTGCTAGCATTTCCTGCTGCTCTATTACATTGTCTGCCTACCTTTAAGTCATCAGAAATAATCACCCCTAATTCCCTTTCCTCAGATGTTGAGGATAGGACTTTATAAAATATTCTATACTCTGCCCTTGGGTTTTTATTTTTATAAATGAGACCCATATAGGGGGATACATATGGTAAATGGCTTCACTGAAACACGGCTATGAAAGACAAAACCAGTATGTATTAGCCCTGCATTGAAAAATGTCATCACTCTAAAGTAGCTGCATGGTCTATAGCAGGCCTGCACAACCTATGTCCCCCCAGATGTTTTGAACTACAATGTCCGTGATTCTTTGAAGGAAACAGATAGCGAAGGGATCATGGGAGTTGTAGTTCAAAACATCTGGGGCTCCGCAGGCTGTGCAGGCCTGGTCTATAGTATTCAGCCTCATTGTTTTAACAAAGCGGGTTAAAAAGGTAATTGCTCAGTATCCCAAACCCCAGTAAACATTTGTAAATAACATTTTTAGTAACAATGCATGTCCACAAAGTGTGAACGTACCTCCCAATGTCAAGTGAGCCCTCATTAGAAGACATAAATGCACTAGAGCAAATTCAAAGGCTTACAAGATGGGTGCAGTGTTATAATAATACATATCAAGATAGTCTGAGAGCACTAGATTATATATTGCCTTGTGAGCAGTGAATGATGAAGTGATGGAAACTTTCCAAGCAAGTGATTTAACAAAGTACAAGATAGTGATGCTTTATAAAGAGAGGTACCTAGTCCTAGATCAGGGGTAGGCAACATTTTAGCAGTACTGTGCCAAAATAAGTTATTGAAGTCCCTTGGTGTGCTGGTCCTATTTTTTTAATTGAGGTATGTTGCCGCATTGTTCTTGTGCTATGAGTGCTGTATGTAGTTGCTTTGTAGTGTTCTATTTGTATGTATCTGGGCTATTATATTGTATATATTTATGAGTAGTTTGTGGTATTGTGTATGATACCAATGAATGTGTGCTGTGTATGGGGGCTGCTTCTGGAATTGTGGGTGATATGTAACATAGTGTGTTTGGTGTGTATGTGTAGGGCTGCTTGTGGTATGTGCATGTGAGAATTGTGGTTGATATGTAACATAGTGTGTTTGGTGTGTATGTGTAGGGCTGCTTGTGGTATGTGCATGTGAGAATTGTGGGTGATATGTAACATAGTGTGTTTGGTGTGTATGTGTAGGGCTGCTTGTGGTATGTGCATGTGAGAATTGTGGGTGATATGTAACATAGTGTGTTTGGTGTGTATGTGTAGGGCTGCTTGTGGTATGTGCATGTGAGAATTGTGGGTGATATGTAACATAGTGTGTTTGGTGTGTATGTGTAGGGCTGCTTGTGGTATGTGCATGTGAGAATTGTGGGTGATATGTAACATAGTGTGTTTGGTGTGTATGTGTAGGGCTGCTTGTGGTATGTGCATGTGAGAATTGTGGTTGATATGTAACATAGTGTGTTTGGTGTGTATGTGAGAGACTGCTTGTGGAATTGTGTGCGTGTATGTGGATTGTCAGTGGTCTGTCTGTGTGGACTGTGTGTGTGTGTATGTGTGGTGTTTGTTGGTATTATTTGTATGAGGGGAAGGCTTATTCTGCAGCTCAGTGCATGTGGGTGGCTTCCTTGGGGTCCAGTGGGGACCGGACTGGCCAGGTACAGGTCGTGGGCAGGAACTGCAATAGCTTCTGCGGGCAGCTCTACTCCAGTGTGGTTTCCGGTTTCCGGTTCAAAATTGCTGGGAGGAAGTGAAATGCATAAATTGAGGATTGTCCCTTGCCACCTTTTTGCACTAACAGATATCTGAAGTTGCACTGGGATTTATTTAGCTCTAAAAGTCTTGAGTGCCATGCAAAGGCACCCTGATTGCCATGCATGGCACACATGCCATAGATTGCCTACCCCTGTCCTAGACCATTAACTTAAAGCAAGTCTGCTGCTTTTGGAAACTTTGTGTTTTGCAAAGACCCCCAAAGATGTCATGCTCACTTAGTGTGCAGCCCACAGAAAGCTAAAGGAAGATATAAGGTAGCTCTCCCTCGTGGGCACCACCATCTTTAAGTTGGGTTCTGTCTTCAGTTCCTTGCGATGTCATCTACCAGGAGCTTCCATCACTGATGTACTCTTACGCAATGAACCTGTGGGACTGCGAAATCCTTCATAGAAGCTTTTTTTTGCCATAGACGTCGCTAGTTTTTTTGTTTTGTTTTTGTGATCCTTGGACCCACTTTTCTATTGTATTTGATTATTTAATTTAGATTTTATCTTGATGACATCATGGGAAGTGGTTGGGAGGGACATTAAGCAGAAATGTCAGGAAATAACATTCTTACAGAGATATGTAGATGCCTAGAACAAATGTCCAGCAGAGCTGGTAGAGATTACTAAATCAGTGGAGTACTTCAGTAAGGCTGTGGCTAGACACAGTGAGGCCATGAAAAGGAAAGCTCAATGCTTCTTTCTATGATCCTGTTTGATCTTCATTCTTAAATGATGTGTTTGTTTGAAGACTCCCTGTAGTGGAGCATCCTTCCCCTTAGCCTTCTTTTGTTGTATGCTTACATTCAATTCAGGACATCAGAGAAATGTGAATAGTTAAATATTTAGCAACTGTTTCCTTGTGTTCCTTGTAATATAAGAGATATCTAATGCTTTGGTATGTCTTTTCTGTTCTGGTACTTAAAGGGTTTCTTTTTTCAACCTGATCCCCTCGAGTTGATGCTCTCTCCCTCTGCATAGTAACTCCCACAATCATTCCCCTCCTCACGTGTTTCACAGGGCTGTTACTGGGATTTTGCCAAAGCTATGCATTCAGATAAGCGTCTGTTCATGAACCACCTCTCTATTGTGATGTAAAAAAAACCATTGCACGTCCTAGATCTCATCCACAACAGAATTCCACGTCGGTCCCGGTATTTGGTGCTCTGCAAGGATGCCTCTCGGAAGACAAGTCATTAATATTTTATTGATTTTTATTGATTTGTACTGTAACTACTTATAAACCTTCAAAAGGTTGTTTGCCAGTTTCCCACATGCTTCCTCTGCTATGTTTTGATTTTCTTTATTTCTTGTTCCACAGATGCAGTTTATGTTATTGTTCAGCCGTCAGGGAAAGCTCCGTCTTCAGAAGTGGTATGTGCCGTTGTCTGACAAAGAAAAGAAAAAGATAACCAGGGAGCTGGTCCAGACTGTATTAGCCCGCAAGCCAAAAATGTGCAGCTTCCTGGAATGGAGAGATCTGAAAATTGTCTACAAAAGGTTGTTCCTCTCTTTCCAAACCTTCCTCCCATTCCTGCAATCACACCATTATTAACCCATTCACCATGCAACATTTTGAAGGCCTGTAAGGCAACATTGCTATGAATTTGTCAAATTCCAGCTTCCGTTTTGTAGTTGTTTTGCACCCATGTTTCATAGTTTGTCATTTTGAAGTCACCGAAACAGCGTTTTATTCTAAATATATTTTTATTAATTTGTGTTACTTCTGGTGAAATACTGTCAGAGCATTGTGCAGTCCATTGATGGTGCTGCTGGATAAAATTCTAAATTGCTAATTATTTATTTTTATAAGCATGATTTTTGTAAGGAAAGGTCATTGCTGTTTTTTTGTTTTTTTTGCAGTTTAAGCAGGATGTTTTGCAAGTGATTTTATTGATTAGATATTAAATTACAATATCTGCAGTTGTTTTCATGCCATCAAAAACATTATTTGTTTTGAGTTTTTTTTTTTTTGTTTAGCCATCTGTTTTATTGTTCTTTGAAAGTAGTACCTTCAGACCTAGGTTCCAGTTTCTCATATTATGTCAATAATGGAGTTCTTGAAAGTATTACCAGGTCTTCCTGAACCTTTGCGAGAAAGTGCATTATGTTTTCTTTTAAATTTGTAGCACAGCAATTTGTAAGAATTCCATATAGTGTCTAACACTCTCACGTGAAAGTTGACTGACCCCAGTGCGCTTTCCTTGAAATGGGTGTCTTAAAAGGAAATAACTGGTGGATTTCCCTCCCAGAACTTATCTGCAGTGCAAGTTGATTAGAATATAGTATGTTTTTCTTTATCACGCTTACCAAAAATGTTACATTATATGAGATAAATATGTGTGTGATAACCATCTGAACAAAACTGTTACACAGAATTCCATGCATACATTATTGACCCCCTTTGTACGTTCCAAACTGTTGAGAGATCTCATTATCTTGGGAATATTCACATTCATTGTTATTCTGTACCATCCCTGACTGATACCAGACTCAGAAAAAGACATTTTCTTGTTTCAGCTACATTTGCATTCCAGATCTGCAAACCTCTGTGCAATAATACAGATTGTATTTGTTTACACAGAAACATATATCATGCTTTTAAGATTAGCTCTATACTTAAATCTAGCATTAAATAGTTTAAATGCCGGTGTCATAGTATTTTACATCTTAGAGATTTATTTTTAGCGTCATAGTCTGCCCTAGGTGGACATTGCTATCCCTATGTCCCCTGCTTTACTAAGGGTTATTTTCTCTGCAACCAAACATTTGAATGTAAAGTAGTGTCACTGATAGTTTTAATGAAACTGCAGCATACAATATTTAGAGATGTATTTACTAAACAGGGAAATGGTGGTTATTTAATCTGACAAATTGTCAAATTAGTTTTTTCCCAGCCTTGTTAATGTTGCTCTTATAATACAATTGTCACCGTTTATTGACTAAACTCTCTTGATTTGTTAAGTACTGGTTAAGGTGCAGAAGGATGTTTTAAGTAGCATTTTTAAAAGGCAAAGGTCAAAACTATGACATCCACAGAGACAAATCTATTCCACACAGACAGGCATACTGAATCAATGCTACCTACACTCAGCATCCAAGCACAAGCATTTACTATAATAATAGTATCCCATTATCTTCAAGATGCTATTTCTCCTACAGTGCCCCCCCCCCCCAAAAAAATAATCATTGGATAAGTGCTGCATTAAAGTGAAGGAAACTTGACAGATATCTCCTTAAAGGGTAACTATACTTCACTTTCTAATGCCCTATTGTGCTCTAATAGCATCTCCAGCGCCCATTCTTAATGCTAAAACTCTGCAAATGGTGCATACTGGATCCAGCACTGAGCAAGGTTCTTCCACACCTGTCACTCCTCTCTTTGTGGTCCAATATTTGAATGTACGCACTCTCTGAGGGATGGGAGGGATGGAGTGGGGGTTAGACAAACAGAGGGTGGGGATTAATTAAAAAACAACAACAACAAATAGCTCACAATGCAGGGAGGCAAGGATTGAGCGCATGGGGGGGAGCGGGAGATCTTCCCATGGCAGGCACATTTAAAGTGCTTCCTGCAATAGTAGAAACTTACTACACTTGTCACCGTCGCATAGTGCTCACTGACAACAGATGTATTTTTTTGCACAGAATTAACTTTGTCCTGCAACCGTGAAAACAGTGTAATTTCTAAAAATAACTGCACTGTTTTCTTTTTGCAATATCTACAATTCTGGTGGCTATCAATCAGACAGCCACCAGAAATTTGGACTTCAATAGATCATATAGCTAAATCTATTTTAAATCCTGAGTCAGCATGGAAAGTATGTTGACACCAGATGCTGGGTGCGCATGTTGTGCCTATCATAGAGAAGCATTCTATTGGCAGATCACGTAATTGCCACCCATTTTCCATATGTCCGCAATGCTTCTCTATAAGTAGGATTTGATTGGACAAAAGTGATCATGCTGAATGACATCATGGCAAGCGAATCAGGCTACAACAAGGAATCTTTTAGCTCTGGTATAAGGGTTATATCAAAGTTGTTGTTGTTTTTTTGTTTTTTAAATTCCTAAATTTAAACTCGACTTTTTTGTTTTCATTTGACTATCGAGTGCAAGCGTTGCGTCAGATAAACTCAGATCTAAAAGAAATTGCTCGTTCCATCGTTCCTGACACACTCCCATTTGAAACAGATCTGTTACTTTGCCTTTTTTTCATCATGGCTCAAAGGAGGTGAGAGGAAAGGTACAGAAACTTAATGTGAACCTGTCCCCTCTGCTCCTCCACATTCCTCTTCAGTTCCAACAAAGCTTTATCTCCATGCACAAATACATCTCCAGATGACTTTGATTCGTGCAGTCAAGTTATTCTTGACATTTCACCATTTCCTACATTTTAGCCAAAATCTGAATTTACTCAAGACAACTAGGTTTTACTTTGTCCTATTTATATATATTAATTGTGCTGAAATTAAATTTCTAACACAGTCTATATAACGCTGTCTTTTTATGAAAAACTCACAAGTGACAATGAGTGATACACCACCAAGCACCATAATTACTAAATAATATTGTAACAGTTATGGTGCACTCTGAATCACATCACTTTATTCTGAGCCATATGCTTTAATTTTTTATTTATTTTTAATCCAAGCACCCAACAACCACTTTACACTCTTATTAACTTTGACCAATAAAAAGATTTAGAGTAGGTTACTGCAGTACCTAAACGGTTAAAGAACGTTTACTCCATGCTGCTATTATTATTATTATTGGCATTTATATAGCGCTAACGTTATACAATATTATAAAGGGGCAAATGCAACCATAAATGAGACAGTTATAAAATGTTACAGGAACTATAGGTTAATGGGTACCCTGCTCGAAAGAGTTTATAATCTATGATTACCTCATGCTATCATACCGCCCAAGTATCCCTTTTTTGGAGGGACATTAACTATTTTGGACCCAAATCCATTTGTCCCTCTTTTCTTCCCTAATGTGTCTATTTTTTTAGGAGCTCCATATTGTTTGTGTGTCAGAGTGTATAACATAGCGTCACAGGAAAAATACTTGAAGTCATGTTTCTTTAAACTATAATACATGGATTTGCAGATGATGGGGAAAATTGGATCCATTGTTCTTGTTCTAAGTTACGTTGTATATGCCTAAATCGTTGTTAGTAAGTCACCTACAATTTCTCAGTACAGCCCCACCTATGGCCACATGCCCACTCACACCCCTAAAATTGAGGTGTCCCTCCTTGTCCATTTTAATAATGCATATTCATGGGTGTTGCACCAGCTTTAAAACATATTCCCTCCCCCCATCTCATTGACCTTGCTTGAGATGAACACAAGTTCTTACCAAATCAGAGCACTCCTCATCCATCACACTAATATGCACTAAGCAAATATGCATGTAAACGGAATTACATATGTTGTTTCATTTTTTTTGTTCTGCTGGCAAAGCAAGAGTAGTCCAGTGCACTGAAAGTATTCACAGCAGCTAGAATGTTATAGCTGTAGTTTCTGTGTAGTTCTTCTTCATCTGACAGAGAGGCAGGCGGTGCAGGGATTAACGCTGTGTGCTGCAGTGGTTATTGGTTTTTCAAGTGTTCCAGTAAAGAATATAAGTTGCATATACCACGGCAGGTACATCTTAACTATCCTTAGTAAAATAAATGTATTCTATTGGTTCATTTTAATAGTCAATTTTATTGGTTGTGTACAATAGGGGATCTGCGGACCTAGAAATAAAGTACTAGAGAACACATATCACTGGTATCACTGGTGCTGTTATGCATTGCACGTATAACAGCAGTTATGGCATATAAAAATGCTTTAATATCATATTAAATAGTAGAATAAAATTACAAACTGGCTCTTGTCATTAGAGTACAAAGATCACACTGACTGAGCGTTGCTAGCAGATGCTTCAATGTTTGCACTTTTGTTGACCTATTTTCCCACTGTTTTTTACTATAGTACTTTATCGCAACTTTCCAGATTTATCACAGTTATTTTGATTTGAACAGCTTTTACAGCCACTCATTTTTCACACATTTATATTTTTAGTCATGTTCTTGCCCTTCCTCTTAGTTTTGTCTTGCTCTAAAGCTATTTTGTTATTATAATAAATGGCAAATGTCAATGGGCCATAATTTTACGATTCCATTAAAAAAAAACCAACATAATTGCATTCTACAAAGAATGAAGTAGAAGTATAGATCACAATGTTGCAGGGAATGGGGGGTACTTGAATTTTTAATATGGTTCCCCTCAAAAGGTTAGTGTTAAAAGGAATTGGTCTATATAAAAATTCTTCTTCTTGGATAGAACACTGACTTAAATATATAGTACAGAGAGTTGTAATTAACAGATTCATGTTCAAGGACAAAAGTGGTAAGTGGGGACCACTTCAATATTTATTTATAAATGATCTTGAATTACCGTAGGCACTGAAAGCCATGTGTCAGTGTTTTTGGATGACACATAACTAGGGAAGTTAATACACGTTGTGCAGGTGGATTTAGATAGATTAGGGGAATAGCAGATTACATTTAATTTGTATTCCTAATGCTGTAGAGCCTTGGTGGCCATTTAGGTGACCAGCCCCCGCCTGCAACGAGCAAAAGAGTACTTTTACTTCCCTTTCTCTTTTTTTATTTTAGAAAATCAGTCACAGAGTGGATATAGATTTGGGGGCCAATACAAACTATTGTTTGGAAATCTATTCATCAGTAGGACAAAAGGTCACCAATTTAAACTATGAGAGAGCCGATTTAGTCTAAGGCAAATGAAAGGGTTCTTTACAGTAAAAACCATAAAGATGTGGAAGTCTCTGCCTCAAGAGGTTGTTTTATTAGAGTTTTTTTTAAACAGCAACTGGATGAATTCTTGCAAAAACATGACATTCAGGGATATAATATTTAATATGTATTTATTTATAAAATATTTACCAGGAAGGATCCATTGAGATTTCTCTCGTTTTTTAAGTATGTCCTGGGTCCACAAACATGTGGGATCACAGCTTTTCAATCCAAGGAGATTTCTGACGGCCATTTTGTAGTCAGGAATGCATTTTCCCCCTAATTTCCAAAATCTAAAGCACTTTAAACTTTTGGGGATAAACAGCAGAAACAGATGTGAGAAAAGCTGAACTTATTTTAGCTGCTCCTGTAGTTTTGGATTGAGTATAACAAAACTGCTTTTTAAAGGTTTTTTTTTAAATATTTTTTGTTTTAGTAGTGCAGAGAACAGTGTATAAGCTTGCAGACACATTCACTTGAGAATACACATATCGACTGAGAAGAGTTGGCTTATAATGAAATGTTGAGGGAACTGCACTTTTTATAAGAAAAGGAAGTAAAACAGATTGCAGGAGCATATTTCTTTGAGTAATAGCAGAGATAGATTAAGACATGTTATAGAAAACCTAAGAGACAATAACCACTGGGTGCCCAACGTGGATTGTTGCATGTAGACAAGGAGAGCACTGTTATAATATAGGAGCATAGCTTAGGCATAAGAAACATTGTGCACTGAATTAACAATATTAAAATGACCATGCTACAGGTGAGCCTGATGGGGCATCTAACCGATGCCTACAGCAAGAGAGTCTCAGCTGTCCTCGTTGCCAGCTACCCCGGTGGGGCCCCCCACTGAGCCTAAGTCTCCAGACAGTCCAGCTGATGCTTCCCCAGGAAGGATGGTGTTCCGGTTCGTGGCCGGTGTGCACGCCCGTAGACTCACGATTTTGTAGCTTAATTAACGCAATTTGGATGCGTCAGGTTCAGCAGAAGCAGAGGTAGGCACCTCGTCACTGAGCTTTGCCTAGAAGGCTTCTCAGAGTCGATCAAAAGCCTGCAGTAGTGGTTCCACGTATGTGGAAGTCTTCTGGGAGTTGTCCATTTGGCAGGTATTAGCAGGGCAGCCATCTTGTTTGTTGGGCCTCAACTCTCCTGTTTGCCAGCAGGCTGAAGTGCTTGGCTGGGTGACCACTCCAGGACACCAGTGGGGACCAGGGTATCCCTCACTGATCCAAAGAGGGGGGGGAACAGGGCACAAAGCCTAGAGACTCCGAATCAAGGTCTAGGATCGGCTGCCTCCCCGCCCTCGAGTGGAGTCGCAGGCTGCAAGTGTAGACAGCACAGGCTGTGTCATCCGGGTGCTAGCCAAGGAGTGCCAGAGTATCGTCCGTATATTCTCAGGGCTTAGTGACAGGCTTTTAGCCAAAAAGCAGGGTTTAGTGCCCAATAAATGCTTGGTAATAGATTTCCCAGAGGAGCACTCGCCCCATGCATCTGTCCTGGTTGGCTGTCAGGCCCCGCCCCCCAACAAAACTGCTTTTTCAGGACGTAAAAGCACCAATTTTAAAAATCATAATACCTATTGAATTAGGTGGATTTTTATTTATTCTTTTAAAGGAACAATTCATGCACCATAGCCACTACAGCACACTGTTGTAGTTATAGTGCTACTAGTACCCTGCTCCTCCTCATGATAAATTGTCAAACAGTTTGATTTCTTAACTGGGATCCGCCGGATGTTACTACCTTCCTCCACTAATTCCAGTAGGAAAAAAGAAGCAGTCTGTCTTGGCTAAGCCCAGTGGGTGCTCTGAGCCAATGATGTAGCCTGGCAGGGACAGGGCTTTGCTCAGGATAAAATAAGTTTCTAAGCCGGCACTTCCAGCTCTGTATTGGAAGTAGTGAAAACACAGTTTGGCACCCAGGAATCCCCAGGTAAGAAATCTAAATATTCTTAAATGGTTTGTCTATTTATAATTGGGGGGTAGAGGTGCCAGGGAACTGCTGGCAACACATAACTACTACAGTGTGTCATAGTGTTTATGGAGCTTGGAGTTTATATATGATATAATTATGTCCTTAATGCCGCAAGGACGTTTTTGTCCATCCTACATAAAGTGGGCTTTAAGCCTGTAGGGTGGCATCGGACACCTTGCATATTTGGTTTGAGCATGCTTATCTCAATGCTCACACAAGGGAGTTCTAGGTGTCAATAGATACCTTGGGGCTCCCATTTGTCAGCTAGGGCCAATTATAGTGACCCCAGACTTTTTGAAGAGCTGTTTGCAGAGTTCGAAGTCAAGCAAACAAACAAACCTATAGCTCAAATTCAAGATTTTTGTGGACATTTACCTCCATCCTTAATTATCATTAAAGAGAGCATCATACCCACTACAGCCTTGTGAATGGTCTAACACTTACCATTGCCGGGTCTCATTCTCCTTTAGCTATATCAGTTTTGTGTAGCTTTCGACAGTATTCCTTGGCAAAGAGTGACATCTGACTTTTTTTTTTTTTTTTTACGGTTTCGGCCCTTAAAGTATTAAATCTTATTTTAAATAATCATGGGTATTTCTTTATGCTAAAGAATCTGCTTTCTTGCAGAACAGTTGAGATGACTTCTGAACTATTTTCTGCAATGCTGTTGTGCGTTGACCCTATAGCAGTTGTGGTTTCAATGGGGAGAGAGTTCTAAGGATATGCTTTTTTTTTCTACCACACATTGTTCTTTGTTGATAGCTTGAAGGAAGTTCTTGGGTCATGAGGTTGGAAGAATTTTATCTTGAACTCTTGGTACAAAATAAACGCAGTAACTTCAAGTAGAAATCTAGCCACCATTTCTTAATATATTCACAACACACAATATAGTTTAATGTTGGTAGATAAGGATCCCCAATACCCTTGCCATCTACTGTATGAAAAAATAAAATAACGTTTGATTAGAAGTATGAATGGTATAAATGATTGTTTTAAAATAGAGAAAATCTCAATAAAGAGAAATACCATGCTTGCATTATTTAAATCTTCTAGCCTAATATATTTAATCTCCATCTACTACCCATGTGAAAAGACACCCATAAATAATAAACCCCAACTTACCAATGAAGTAGGTAAGTCTAAAAACAATAAAACTCTAAGGGAAAAAAGCAAGAGATTTTACTAAAAGACAAGACTGATTGTATATCCTTCCATCCTCTTATTCTGCCTTCTCTACATTTTCATTAACTGGCTGCAGCAGCACTGAGCAAACCACGTGAGACTCCTATCAAATCTCCTGAATGACTCTCCCCAATGGCTTCATTGCATTATAAAACCTTATGGGAGCTAATAGAGTTATGATGAGCTATCTTTATTAAATATCACACCTGTCCACTCTAGCAGTCTGACATTCTATGGAAAGCAGTTTCTGTGAAACTAATAACACTGCACTGTTTGCACAAGGAAAACATCCAGTCTGTCGCAAGGATTTGTGTAAACCCTCATCTAAATTTGTATTGATCCCAGTAACACGCAAGATAATTTCCTGGTGCCCGTAATATAAGATAACATGCACCATGGATCAAGGCTCTAGGAAAAATATCACAGAATTCATAAACCATAAGTTGTACTAGCTTCAAATAAGATACCTCTCCTGGCATGGTTACACAATATTAAGTTAAGTTTAATATGTAATAGAAAATTCAGTGAAAATAAGTGACCTGAGTGCATATAGTGTCCCTTTGAGTAATTACGTAAACAATTTTATATAGGAATCACTCTTAATGCAGAAAACAAATTACAAATCAAACACGAGCTTACAATCGTAGTCCTCGTATATGTTCGCTAAAATCATAAAGGATTGTTTATATCACTTGAAACCCAGATAACTGTACAATATAACTAATGCTGAGTGTAATTAAATGGAATGAAGGACACACTAGAGTGCGTTAATATTTTCAGGATTTTTGCATTCCACCAGATCCAGGTCTGACATCTTCAAAGCTATATCTGGGCATCTTTAGTCTTTTAAATCAGTGTGGGACCTCTCATGTTATCTGTAACTCCCTGAGCTTTTTATCGTTACAAGTAGGAAGCATAAATGTAATTATACTTTCTAGTGTGTGACAAAGCGCTTTAGAACATGAATATGCAGTGTTGTACTGTCTCCTCCAATGTTATTAAGCATCATCAAAGCCTGCAGTCTGCCTTGAAGTAACTTCCTTGGGGAGCATACTGAAGGTATCTGTTATGATTGAAGGGACGTGTGACCTTGCATAAATGAACTTTCATGTGAACATCCAAAGGATGTAGTTCAAGTACAGACGATGTGGTGTTTTATGGATTATTACATTTTTATTTTTTTTTATCTCTTTGAAACCAGGGCTTTTTAACTTGTGTCGCCTGCTTTTTATTTTGTTTTGTTTTTTATTTTTTAATTCTGAGTGAAGTAAACATAACATTAAAATGAACACTTTCAGTACTGAAAACTGTCTTCCTGTTTCCTGTTTTGCCTTGCCTGGAAAGGCTGCAGTTGTGAAATGTGCCAGTGTTTCTTCCTCTTTAGATACCTGGCCTTTTCAACGATTGATGACAGTTTTAGTCTTGCTGTTTGTTTACTGCAATGTCATTGGCCTGATGTGTGAACTAAATCTTAATGGTGAATGTATGTGCTTGTGAGCACGCGCTGGGAGCAGACATCACCACACTAATAGTTTAGTCTCTTACATTTTGCACTAAACCCATGCATGACCTGTTTTTGTACAAATAGTATTACATCTTTTGTGATTATTATCCTTTATATATTTTTTGCCGACAAGCTCTTCAGCACCACATAGCATTACTATAAGTTGTAATTAAATTTCAATAAACGTAAACAGATATAGTCAGCTTTAAAAACCTGGTCTTCAATCTTGCAATCTAAACTCCAGCTGAGTTTTCGTGTCATATAATCTACCCAGAAATTAATTAATGTGAATGTTTGTTTTAAACTGTGCATCCATTTTTTTTTTTTTTTATAAATATAATTAAACAAGATTACTAAGTTATATGCAAACTAGTTTACTTTACCTAGAAAAATTGTAAAGTTTTCACAAAACCGTTCTTTATCTTGTTAATGGTCTGTGGCATTTAATCTCCATGTTCAATTACACTTATCAGCATTACTGTGGCTTCATCTTTCGAATGGTTGTCAATGCTTTGTTAAATTGTTAGTTTTTTTGTTTTTGTTTTGTTTTAAGCAAATACTGCAACAATTCTTTTTCTAAAGCAGTGTATGTATAATGAAAAATCAGTGACCTCAGTGCTGACAACAGTAGGCTAATATTGAAATGCTAGCTAACAGGGAGGCCATTAACTAGCATGCAATAATAATAAGAGATGACTTTATAGTTAATCACTAAACCCTGTGCTGAAAAATGTGGGGGCGGGAGATTACTCTAGCGATAAAGGCTTTGTAAGAATGAGAATATCCTTTGTTGGGATGTAGTACCTGTCCTAGTGTGTCTGAACAGTTAAAAGAAACGAAATGATAAAGCAGGGTAACTGAAAAAGTAAAACAACTAGACATATGTGAACAGCTTGATTTTTGCCGTAGAGTCTCCATATTTTTGGTAGAAGCGGTAGCCGCTCAGCGGGGTAAAATGGCTGGATAGCGTCCACATTGCAATGCCACATGCCAGGGGCCTCAGCAGTAGCCAGAGGTACCGTTGTTGATGTCACGGGCCATGTAAGTCCCAAGGCTGTGATGAAAACATGAGCCCCTGAAATATCTGAGACCTGTAGGTGTTTGCCACTATGTTTAGTGCTCCGTTTGCACCCCTGTTCCCACCAGTAGTCGATCCGGTGTTTCCTCAGAATATTTGTGATTTTTCTGAGCTTTTGCCTCTAGGCTATAGTAAAGCTGGAAAAGTACCCATAGAAGGATAAGGTATAATCCTCTAACGCGAGTGTAGGTGAGGCCCGAGCTGTTATTATAACTGCATGATTCACCTGTTCCTATGTTTAATAACAAAATTAAATAAAATAAAATAAATCCACTAAAATTCCATTCTCTTTAGCTAGTCAACCACTCAAGTGATCACATATTTTGTTTAAATTAATTTCCGCTCCCACAGAGCAAGATGCTGCACACAGCTAAACCCTCTCATGGCCTTTGCTGTAATGATGGTGCTCTTAACCACGTAAAACTATCAATTCCCAAATAGTCAATGCAACAGCCAAATGAACTGGCAACACCAGCTAGGGCTTGTAAAGTATGGATTTTATTCTGGATCACACAGTCCAGGAAAAATATACTTTGGCTTAATCAGCTTTAGTCATAACAGATGTGCACGTTAAATCTTTAACCAACAGCAAATTAACATGTGTGCAACCTTTTTCCAATCATTTGAATAAAGAAATGTAAAACACAATGCAAACATAGTGAGGTATTGGTTGAATCAGTGTTGGTATATTTACTGATGTTAATAGTAGGCTCTGATATATGTACTATGTATAGGATAGCCGGCCTACCATCAACTCAAATTTCTGTTTTCTCATGTAACTTTGTGCAGGAGATAACCTCCATATTCATTTAATAGCTCTTATCCAGAGTGCTTTACAAAATGCAGCAATTTATTATAGGATGGGTTACAGGCATACTGAAACAAAATAAGAGTAGAAAATCGTGCCTTTGTGCAGATAAGGTGTACTATCGCTACACAAAGTGTTCATGAAATCCTCTTTGTGACTTCTGTATCTGCTTCTACGTTCTCCATAATTTTTCTTCAATTATAATGGTCACATTATTTTCCAAGGTGGCAAATATGACATGCAAGAAATATATAGGAGTACTGCAATATGTATTTTCATTTGTGGGTGATTCAAAATGTCCCAATTATTGATGTCCTCCGACACCAACTGCGTCCCTGTGGACCCTTGGGCTACAATTTGTGTAACTGTTCTATGGCCCAGATTCAGAAATGAATGCACTGGCAGTTTGACTCTAATGATTGTACAGTGGGTAGCAAGGGAGGGAAGATTCTGCTGAGATTCTGCACCATCAAAGTATGGATCCGATCCAAGGATATTTAATCAGAAACCAGCTTTCAGCAACCTTTCTATCTAAGTGTCAGTAATTATACAGTAACGCTTACAACGACAGGCTTGAAAGGTTACATTGTAATATGTGATCTGACATGTTCTTTTAACCTTTTACTTGTAGGCTTTCTTCACACCAAGTTTACATCTTTACCGCATACAATATTGAGAAATATTATATTGAGGGGGTTGTTTGCTAAACAGTGAATTGTGGAGGCTTAAAAATTGAATTTGACAAATGTGTGCCAAATTGACAGAACTGAAAGATTTCACGTCTCGGTTGTATTGTAACAATGGCTGTTTAACAAAACATTTGAAGGATTTTCAGTTAACTTCTATTCTATTCACTGTTAACTGAATAGACCACATTGTTTGTTGATGGAAATTAACCCGTCTAATGGGTGTTGGATCCTGCATTTCCTAATCTGTGTAAGGTTAATGTATTTTAATATATTAATTAATGTTAATGTTTTCTCCATTTAGGTATGCAAGCCTTTACTTCTGCTGTGCCATTGAAGATCAGGACAATGAACTGATTACCCTGGAAATAATTCATCGTTATGTTGAGCTTTTGGACAAGTATTTTGGCAGTGTAAGTCAAAGCATCCTCCTTAAAATGAAATGCTGTGTTGATAGGATACCTTTTCACATTACCATCTCAAGTAATATTAATCACACAGTTTGAAGCATTAGCATCCATTTGTCAAAACAGATTTTCTTTTTTTTTTTTTGTAAGTGCTTTTTTAATGTATATGTGTTTCACAAATCTACAAACAGTGTATTATTACATTAGTTATAATATTAAATCTGGTTTGTGCTAATTTTTCTGGTAAGAGACGTGCTAGAGTGGCCATGATACTTTTCCACAAATAATCTACAGCACAAAAAGCTCACCAACATTCTAACCTGATAAATCATTAAAGTGGATCTGTCTCTTTCAGGGGTCTTTGCGAATTTTGCAAAAATCTCTCAGGGTGACGTTTCTGGTTACAGTGTGGTGGTGGCAGAATTATAATTGAAAAATAGGTATACTTACCTGAAGCTGGTCCTTGCCATGTAGTGACCATGGAGTTAGCTGTTAAAGCTAAAGCGTAACTGTCCCTTTTGAGATTTTCTTTGTGAAAATCTCATATAGACAATGTTAGTTTCACAGAATCTTCCATAGGCTCTTACCATTTAGACATTTATCATGACAGATAAAGCCACCAGAATAGAAATTAATTTTAAAAAATGTAAAGGAATGTGGCAGCTGAAAGGAGAGACTCAGGTAAGTATATCTCATTTGACACTACTCCTTAGGTGCAGACAATGAGAAAAAACAATTGCTCTTCTAGTGGCAGTACTGTTTTAAAGGTCTACCCATGTTAAATCTTAATGGATTCAATTTTCAATGCTATTAATCCAATCAATAAAACTGCAAAGTGCCTTGTAAGTACTTTTTCATAGCATTCCATTAAAGTGTATCTGCCCAAGCATATGCTATAACAAATAGTTTTGATTCATGAAAAACATAAATTAGGCTTGTCAGGAAGATAGTATAAATTGACAGATGGCTGATATAATCTTGCCAAGAGGTTTAACTGAAACTTCTTAATGAGCAATAGTATTCATGGATTATTGTAGAGCTTGCTTACTGTGCCTAGAAAGTTATCTGCTACACTCCTCAGCAAGTCATAGTGATTATCGCAAGTAAGCGCTGTACATATAGCCCTCTTGGTGCCCGGGATGTAACATCTGGCACTGTCATTAGGGCATCATTAGCCAGCCTGGAACAGTATACTCTTGCGACCCATTTTTTTGCTCTCCAAGAAGGCTGGTTAATGTCAATTGTTTACATATTTTATGTCTGTCTTCTGTGTGCACGGCGTGCTTACAGCAGAAGATCAATTGCGGCCTTTTTCATATCGTGCTGCCCAACTCCTCCTCTCACCTTGTCCTCCTTGACATCCCTTCTCCTTTGGTGAGGTGGGAATAACGTCACCAGAGAATGATGGGGCTGCAGGGAGATCTTGGTTTTTCACTGGAATGTATTATTCTCATGGTGGGCGGACGAGAATAGTAAGTGTTATTTTGACTAAAATAAGTGGTTTATTAAAATTTTGTATTTTTTTGTTGTGTTTTTGGTTGGAGTAACCTTTTAATATCATTACGTACTCCTAGCATAAGTGATGACTTGATGTTTTGAAATGGGTAAGACCTGATCTGTGTATTACATTTTGGGACTGTGTACTACATATTGCCTAGACAGAGCAGCCTATTTTTTGGGGGTTTGGTTTATAACAAATTCAGACCAATGTAATATTGATTATTTTATCTCTGCAGCAAATTCAAAACTGTAAGGACTTGACATGATTACTAAAAAAGTCAGAGATCATGTTTAGGCAATTATATTTCATCCTAAATGTTTCTTCACCCATTTAAAATTATGTGTTTTTTAAAGCAAGATGTGATGTACATTGTTTATGTTACTGTATTTCCAGCTATATATCAGATTATATGGTCACAGTTAAGTATTAAATTCTTTTTTAGAAGTAGTAATTGACACTTTTAAGCGCAGTAAACCGTTTGTTTATGTTATGTATAAAGACTAAATTATAATGGTAGCCACTTAAACATCAGTTCATCAGTATATTGTGATAGCAATGCTGACTTTGAAGTGACATTGCATTAATTAGCGTCATAATACTGACATTCTCTATTGTTTTTTTTTTGTTTTGTTTTTTTTAAAGGCACAGTTACAAATTTGCATTTGGGGACTGCTTCCACATGTTATCTTCCATTACTGTCAGGCAGCATCTCCAGTGACCATGGGGACACAATAGTCACCAGAACAACTACTTCTTAATGTAGTTGTTTTGGTAAGTATAGTCAGTTGATGCAGGTCTTTTGCAGTAAACACTGTATTTTCAGAGAAAAGTCAGTGTTTACATTACAGCCTCGGGAAACCTCCAGAGGCCACTTCTCAGATGGCTACTAGAGGTGTTTCCTGTGGCATTTAGTGTCTGCATGGAGACACTGTACTTACCTCATAGTGTTGCAATGATTTAATGCACCTCTATGAGCAGATGCTGATTGGCCAGGGCGGCGTTTGGCCCCCTCCCACTTAGCCCGCTTCCTTGGCTGAGATAATCAAAATTGACAATCTCAGCCAATCCAATGCTTTCCTATGTGAAAGTATTGTGATTGGCTGAGATCACCACTTCTTATGATGTCAGCCAAGGAGACCGATCATGGGCAGAACCAGCAACAGCAGATTGGAATAGAGGTTTGATTTTACTAATTTAGGGGGCATGGAGGGGCCAGGAGGCTAGATAGAGTTTTTTTTTTTTAGCACTATAAGGTCAGGAATACATGTTTGTGTTCCTGACCCTATAGTGTTCCTTTAAGGATTGGGTTAGGTCTGCACTATAGAGTGTGCTGGAATTGTGAAGGTTACATTATTGTGTGGTGCAAAGTAAACTTGAGAAGATAAAACACTTGGTGTGCTGCTATACCCTGTATTTAAAGACTGTGCACTTTTATTAATGGCATTTAAGTAAGAAAGCTTTTTTGAATGTAGCACCTTTTCAAACTAGATGTGATGAAGTGTGACATTTCGAAGTTATAATTTCTCTTAATACATCTGCAAATGTTCACAAAGAACAAAGAGAAAAAATATGGAATTAAGCTAGTTAAGGTGTGTGTCAGCCAGATTACAGCTATGATAAAGTTTGTAGTCAGGGCTCGAGTCCTGCAGGAACGTGTGGGAACGGTGTTCGTACACTTTTTCCACAACAAGAACGCGGTTCCCGTTAGTAGTCCTGCATGACTTGTTTGCCTGAGAGGCAAACAAGGCATTTGCTTTGTTAGCCTCTGGGTTGGCGGCCGGTTGAACTCCAGGCTGAAGGCGAGGGAGCGCTGATTTGTAAACTCTGCCTGCTCAGCTCCCACGCCCGCCACAGTGATGTCAGGAGCCAGAATATGACATACAGATAAGCGCTCCCTGGCCGCCCGCTTGGAACTCAGCTAACCGCCCGCCTTCCTGCCCGCACAGCCCGGCCAGCAGCCCCACTGGACCCCAGGTAAAAAATCCACCCAGCTCTCCTAAAATAAAAATAATAATCTGTTTGTTTGTGTGTGTGTGTGTGTGTCTGGCTGTCAGTCAGTGTGTGTCTCTCAGTGAATGTGTGAGTGAATGAGTGTGTTTGTGTGTCTGTCAGTGAGTCAGTGAGCCCCCCTACCCACCATACAGCCCCCTTACCCACTCACAACCCCCCTACCCACCTTACAGAACCCCTACCAACTCAACATCCCCCTACCCACTCACAGCCCTCCTACTCACCATACAGCCCCCCTACCCGCTTACAGACCCCCTATCCACTCACAGCTACCTTACCTTTTTACAGCCCCCCTAGCCACCTTACAGAACCCCTACCTACTCAAATCCCACCTACCCACTCACAGGCCCCCTACCCATCTGACAACCCCCCTACCCACTCAGTCCCCCTACCCACTCACAGCCCCTCTACCCACTTACAGCCCCCTATTCCCTTACAGATCCCCTACCCACCTCACAGCCCCCTATCCTCTCACAGCCTTCCTACCCACATCTTGTCATAGCCATCCCCACCCAGTCTCCCCCCACAACGTTACAACCCCCCCAAACCCTGTCACAGCCCCTTCACACACCCTGTCACTCCCCCCATACACACACCCTGTCACCCTCCCACTCACTGTCACCCCCATACACACTCTATTATCCCAATACACACACTGACACCCCCTCCATACAATATCAACATCACTTTCAGCCCCCACACACTGCCCCCCTTCACCCAGCTATATATATGCATACAAGCATATAATTATTTTTTGGGGGGGGGGGGAGGTGGAGGATCTTGGGTGATTTCCCACACTTTTCCCCCCAGGACTTGACCCCTGTTTGTAGTTCCAGAATAGCAGAATCTAAAATTGCCTACTCCTGCTCTAGAATACATAGGGAAAAAAAGCTTTTAGAAATCATAATAAAATATATATATTTATTTAATTTTTTTTTTTTTTTTTTTTTTTATGAGGTGCCTTGTAATGGATAAAGAAAAACTAACTTCAAAATATAAAAGTATACCTCTCTATAGCATTACTCAAACGTATGTATATAATCAGAAAAAAAAAGACTTGCAGTTACCTCTGATAGATAGGGCGACTTAAGGAAGGAAAAAACAAGTTAAATATATAAAAAAAAAAAAAAAAAATATCAGGGAGCACAGATTATTGTTTTTTTATATTTAGCTTATTGCCTTGTGATGGATTCCATAAGCAAGGATATTTCTAGCAGAATTGTGACATTTTTTATTCTCAACTCGTGGTTAAAAGCCTGTCTCCTGAGCATATGTGGGATTAATCGATTGATCGAAAAACATTGAAAGTCATCTACAATTTATGTCAACGGACCCTTTTTTATTTTTTGATGATGCTCCGTTTTCTATTTTTTGTATTAAAGATTTAGCAAATGCCAAAATCTGTTTCAGTCTGGGTACAGCCAGGGCACTCATGGCACTGGAAGAGGAGAACCCGAAATATTTCTGTTCCCTTTACTACTCTTACTATATGTTAAGACAGAAAAGGCTAGAACATTGATTTACAAGAAGCCCAGACAGAGGCCTTCAGATCCAGCATAGCGTGAAATATAGTGTTTTTTTTTTGTTTTTGTTTTTATTTCATTTTGATCAAATATCACTAACACATATTTGTTAAATATAGGGCATAAGTAAGCAGAATTGTGTAACACTATGATAAAAAGCCCTTCCTTTAATGATTTTATTTCCATTGCACCAACATATGGAATTGTTTGCACTACATAGCATTAGATTGAATTAATTCTATTTTTTGTGTCCTGTGACGTATGCTCTTTGGTTTTACTTTACAGGTATGTGAGCTTGATATCATCTTTAATTTTGAGAAAGCATACTTCATTCTGGATGAATTTTTGTTGGGGGGTGAAGTTCAAGAGACCTCAAAGAAAAATGTTTTAAAAGCCATTGAGCAGGCTGACCTGCTTCAAGAGGTAAGGAAATGGGAGCACTGCATAGAGTGCTAGCATGCTGCCCTTTGAAATCCAATACCCCCCTCTCCATCCCCTGTCTGTGCATTGCATTTTACCTCTATATAGCTAACTATACATGTGCTGCATGTTGTTTCCTAGTAACTCCAGCTAATCTTTTACTTTATTAACTTTTAATTGTTCCCTTCCAACGCGCTTACTTGTTTTTCCACCACAATGTGCGTGAATAGTATAGTGTTTTTTATTGGCAGGTAATAATACAATATAGCAATATTCCTTTTTCCTTCCCATAATGCATTCCTGCCATCCTTTAGGTCCTTATGTAATTTCGTGTGTCTGGATTTTGCCTACTTTTGATATATGTATGCTTCTTTACTGTTTCATTGCTGAATTCCAGAAGTTAGACTCTCTTCTTTGAGACTTTTTCAGGTATAGTTCACTAACACTAACTCTATAATACATTTTTCTATAGTAATTCAGTAGCTTGAAAATTAATACATCTTTATTATTACTTTAATCAGACATTTAACTCAAATTACCCCTTTCCTCCACTAACATCTACAAAGCGCTGAGTTAGGGCGAAAAAAGGCTGCTATGAGATACTAGCCATGAATAGAAAAAGGGTCTTACATTCTTCAATTGATAGAACATACTTTTAGACATATTAAAGGATCACTATAGGGTCAGGAACACAAACATGTATTCCTGACCCTATAGTGCTAAGCCCACCCTTTAGTTGGCTTGCCCCCCAATAAAAGTTTAAAACTCACCTTATTTCCAGCGCTGCGCGGGTCCGACTGCGCTGGCTCTGCCCCCTTTGTGACATCATCGAAATGGCCGATTTTTAGCCAATCCAATGCTTTTCCTATGGGAAAAGCATTGGATTGGCTACAATCGGCACGAGGATGGGGCCAAATGCCGTTTTGGCCAATCAGGACCTCCTCATAGAGATGCATTTCTATGAGGAAAATTCAGTATCTCCATGCAGAGCGTAGGGGACGCTGAATGGCAGGGCTGCTTACTGTGCAGCCCTGAGCCAGGAAGCCCCTCCAGTGGCCATCTGAGGAGTGGCCACCTGGAAGTGTCCCTAGGGGCAATGTAAACACCGCCTTTTCTCTGAAAAGACAGTGTTTATATGAAAATGCCCGAAGGGAGCTATTATACTCACCAGAGCAACTACATTAAGCTGTAGTTGTTCTGGTGAGTATAGTGTCCCTTTAGGACATAAGGAATCCTTTCATCATGCCTCTTCGTTGTGTTTGAGGATTGTGATAGAGGACTAGTCTTCATTTGTGCTCTTCACGTAATTTCAAAAGGACAGACACATGTACAACATTACCCAGTTCCCTACCAGTGGAGATACTAATAAAACCTGGACCATTTTGGTCTTGAGTTTGAGAAACACTGTTCTGAATAACATTTGATTGTGGTAAAATCTATACATATAGCACCATTGTACTTAGTGGTCAAAAATCTTGAGCTGTGGTTCCATAGGAACAGCCTGAATTCTCAAGTGGTCATTGAAGATTTGCTTGAGAGATGCTGATGAAAGCAACATGTATAGGTCTAGCTTTTGTATTTTACAGAAGTTGGAAATTGAGGTATGGTCTTCCCCTCTGGATCTCTAATTTTTCTGTGAATTTACAGTTCAGAAATATAATTATTGGTACAGACTGAGTAAAGACAAAAACATATTGTTATCCCATCCCTTGTCAGATGTTTTAGAACCCTATTCATACCCTATAGCCCTTGGTGTTCTATTAGTAATACAAACTACATTTATCGGAAAGTAAAATTTCAAGTTACTTTCTGATGTTTCTTCTCCCATGCAGTACGATGTTCTAGTTTTCTAAAATCAGTCATTTCTTTGGAACTACTTATGATATTTTAAAACGTCACTTTTATGTGTCCTCCACTTATTGTATATTAAACACTCCCATCGTCTGGTTAGATTTGACATATTATATTTTACTAAATGACAGTTTTCTACAGCCACCAGCAATCAAAGATAATTTATGAACATGACCTGGTGCTGCGCCTAAATATATCTATATCAGTTTGTCTTCTTTTCTGAATATAAATATATAAAAACCAACCGTTTTTAGTAAAGAATAATATAATGTCCGTAATTGTTTCTCATGTAAAACATGGTCTAAATTGGAGCTGTTTTAACTTTGTTTGAAGTGTCCATATATTCGAAAACCAGTAATAGTTGTGAGACAATGTGTTTTGAAAGGTTTTTCCCCTCTTGTCAGCTAAACAAACAGTTTGTTCTACACCACTTCTTCTGTTATTTAAACGAGAATAGAGGAACGTTTTTCTTGGTTCTATCTTGGTTTGTAAACTGTAGTAATAATAGATATTTTCTCTGCTAATTTGTGCTGATTCAGAGGAGGTAAATAGGTTTGTGATTCACGCAATTTATTTTGAGTACAACCAACTTAGATTATACTCGTATTATAACATATATAAATGAGGTTTTCTGGGGTATTGTGTAAGTATTTTTTTTTTATTTTATTTAATTGTACCGTATAAAGCACTGATTTTGATTGTTGATTTTTGTTTTACCATACTGAGCATCTGATTGTATTTTCATAGAAAGGTATTTGCATATATAAATGCTGTTGCCTCCAAAAATGCCAATCTACTTGGTTTTCCTGACACTATAGTACCTTGAGGGTGCCCCCACCCTCAGGGTCCCCCTCCCCTTCAGCTACTCACCCTTTTCCCACTGGGCTCCTTTACATCTCCTCCCCTTGTCTGACGTTACCACTATGTTTACATCAGGCAGGGTTAACCCTAGAGGGACCTGACACCCAGACCACTTCATTGAGCTGAAGTGGTCTGGGTGACTATAGTGTCCCTTTAATGACAATTCAGATACACATTCCATTAACTTAACACTTCAATGAGTGAACACTTTAGATCGCAACGTACTAAAAATATAACTTTGAAAAAGGAAAATAAGGGTGTTGACTTGCATGAAATATTACCTATACTATTACATTTGGTTACTATCACTATGTAGTCTTAATATGCCATACAATCTTTGGAGTAGGTCCATATACTTACACCTAAATACATGCTTGTGAGTCCAGGTCATATCATATTCCTGATGGACCTACTATATAAATAAAAACTCTCAAGCCTTGACTTACCACAAGTTTTGCTTCTGTACCTGGAAGAAATGCATATCTAGGATGGGGGAAAAATACTTTAAAAGCTTAGTGGATTAAGATGGATTTTTTCAAATGGATCTTCTGCATAAAAATGTGGTCAAAATTGTCTTAAAACACTAACATGTATGCTATTGGCAGGTATAGTGGAAGATTCTAATGCACACAGGAAGTCCAACAAATAATCTATTTGAGATCCTTTATCATGTCAAAATAAATAATTTTGTACAGGCATCTCAAAACAGTAGCCAATATGTGTTTATTCTCCTTAATAGAACATTCCGAACATCATAAGCCCTACAGATCACTGTTTAGCTCATTGGCTGAGAGTGTCAGGTGATCACTGTCTGCCAATGAGGTAAGCCCTGCTTTGGCTCTCCAGCCTTACTAGTGGAGGCGGGAAGTGGCACATGGTGCTTTGGTAGGAAAGCAAACCATTCAAAAATGATTAGACTAAAAATTATTGTGACGCACCAGGGCAATCCGAGAACCGTAGCCACTACAGTGAGCTGCAGTTGTTATGGTGCTTAAACTGTTACTTTAATGCATTTAGGATTATGATGGGGTCTTGGCAAAATCCCAGATTTTGGCTGCTATATTAGATCACTTGATGAAATTGGTGGAAAATATTGCACTTTTTCCCATCCATGTTTTTCCCTTAGTTTTCCGAAATAAATATATACATTTCTTAAAACATTTTGATATGTTGTGAAGTACTGTATTTTACTACTGGTTCAGTTTTTGTGAAGATTATTCTGCACCACAGCAGCTATTAATTGCAGCAGACACTGAGAAATGTCCTCTTATATGTCCCCCTAGAATCCTTTTAATAGGATACATATTTATGTTGGTGTGTCTAGATTCAGTGATATATTGTTGAGGCTATTTTTTTTTTATTTAATTCATTAGTTATTAGTTGGCATTCAGAAAGCTTATAAAGTACAGGATAAAATCTTTCCATAATAAAAAAAAACCCAAGAGAAATGGCAAATAACGAAGATAAGATATACCGTAGTTTTACAGCCTCTTGTGTGCAGACTGCAGATTTACGGTTACTGATATTTTATTTTTTTAAGAGAACTCCAAACTGTTGTAACCGCAGATCTGGTGAGTGCTTTCGCTTCACACATAGTTTGATTGTCAAGATGTGGTTTGAATTTGCCATAAATAAGAAGTAAGCCTCAGCACCTCAGCGTTTGCTGTTATTGTGCTGTGACTGCAACAGGAATTAGGTCTACAATAATTTCCTTGCTCATATGGTGCCTTAATATGGTTGACACAACAAACAATAAATATTATTATTGTGGGATAATACATGCAGGATGTGTTGCTGTTATTGTCTTAATTCTGCTTGTGTATTCTGGTGTATGTGTGCAGCTTAACAAAAAATATGAAAAGCAACTTGTCATTCTTTAAAACTGGTTACTTGCAAATTCAAATTGGGCCTCACAGCAACCCTAAATATCTGATCCCAAATGCTTTAAGTTTCCCTAGATTGTTATAATGGATGACAGTTCTTGTAAGCGGGGGCAGTCTCCTTCCATTGTGATGTTGGTACCCTGTATGGATAACAGCACTCTTGCTTGGAAGAACCGACGATGGAAACTAGTTTTTAGGGTTCCTCTAGCACAGGGACAAACTAACGAGATACTGGAAAAGGGGGGCAGATTGCCTGTTGTCACAGAGGTAAGGAAACTCAAGGTCGGGTGCACTCTAGAGGTCGAGGTGTGAAATTGGTCCAAAAAACAAGATCAAGGGATTTAGTAATCAGAAATCCGCAACATGAGAAAAAAAGACAGTTACAAGAAGAAAGAAGAGATTCCATACCGACTGAATGTTGGGTTTCTGGAAGCAAGGTCTTAGTAACAGAAGTGCAGTTTAGAGCATGATAAGGCTTTACAGAGCTAATTCAGAGCTACCCTGAGTTACATTGCCTAGCTCTGGCTTTATGTAATGTTTCAGAACAAGATGGCATAGTTGCAATACATGGAGAGCAGTGTTTAGCCAAGCTCATTTAAACATGTATTCACTTGTGTATTTAATGTAGGGTATTTGTCATTGCTGTCCTTTTAGTTTAAGTTTATAAGCACGTTATATATTCATCTCTCACAGTGATACAGTTTGGTGTTTGGCATCATGAAATGATTTACATGGCTACATGTTCAGTTTTATGTACAATATGTCTATTTTAGTTTAATTGTGAAGGATGTCATATTTGTTTGATGGTGATCTCTTTCTTGGTGCAATAGTATAATGTCATAATGGTTATTAGCTTACTTGTGCTGTGCAGCTTAGTTAACAGCTGAACACAGCCAACAGTTGAGTTTTGCAGTCAGTTGTGAAAAATATGGTGGCGATCCCAAGCATTTGAATCTGTTTAGCATTTTAACAGTCATTTAAAGTACTTCCAGAAAATAAGAACAAAATATAAAATTGCCCTTAATTTGCCTAAGCAATAACATTCAAACTGGACATAGTTTAGGAGGGGAAAATAGATAGATTTTATAAACTATTTTAATTATGCTAACAATAACAACGTGACAGCCACTTAGCACATATTTATTGACTCTGTAACTGTCAAATGTGGCACCTGCTTATTTTCATCACATATGTTGCATTTCTTTGACAGATCTAAAGGTTCACTGAGTAATTAGCCTTAAATCTGCAGTTATGTTAAAATAGTTCCAGACTATTCAAATAAAGAAACATTATGGCTAATAATACACAGCACATTTCCATGGATTTTTATGTTCAATTATCTCACGGTACTCTTTAGATATGCATGCAACTGGGAGACCATAGTTTGGAACGTGATTTACACTTCAGTTACTCTGAGCTCTGCCAGCAGTTCCCTCAACAATCGTATTATTGTTCTTTAAAAGATGTAATAAACAAAATGGCTACGTCCGTGTGCCAGTAAAAGCAAGCTTTGCTGAACTTGGCCCTTGTCATTCATTGTTTGTTGGATAACCCATGGCCTAAGAATTTTCTTAGAAAAATAAATAAACTAGTTTCCTTGCCATAGCAGATGAATTTAATAAATATTAATGCAGTATCAGAAAGTGAATTGTATGTTGTACAAGGGAGAGGAATGTTTCTACCAACAGTAATAGGGTATTATAACATATAAAGATATATTACATGTTTTGGATTCTAACAGTCACTCTAAGCACTAAACCCACTTCATCTTTATCTTAATGTATAGATAATCCTTTTTGTCTGGTAATGTATAATATTGCCCTTGCAATGTTTTTAGTGGCTGTCAGATTAGACTGGAGTCAGACTACATGCTTCTGTTTGGAAGACCTTAAATGTTGTTATTTATAGCTTAACAATGTCATCCTAAGTTTCGGAATGCTATTTTAATTTCACTTCATTTTGATTTTAAAGGAACACACCAAGAAGCATAACAACTATTAAAAAAAAAATATAGGTATAGCTTACCTTATTTTTGGAACATAACAACTATTGCCCACTGTAGTGGTTATGGTGCCACAACTGCGCTGACGCAATTCCGTGGCAAGTTTTAGTACAATTTGACAATTAGCCTGGGTACTGCTGGGTGCCCGTGGTCACATACTCTGTATCCAGTCTTCTCCTTATGTAGAATTCGCAAAGCCCTGCTTTGTACCCTAGAGACATCTGGTTTCTGCAGGAGAAGACAAGATGGGACGTGGCACCACAGGGAACTTTTCAGTTATATACTTATTATTCATTACTTATACTACTTCATATAAAAAGCTGTTTATACTAAAGCACTTCTGAGACACTAATTGCTCAAGTATTTTTCTTATCATTATCTTGTGTTTGGGGATACTGTCAAATAAGATAGGCCACAGAATCCCCATGTTTCTTTGCCAAAACATTAGCCCGGCTTTGGGAATTATTTCCTCTCTGTGATCCTACTAAGTTAACAGGTACTTGGACTAAATAGTAGACGTGTGCATGAGTTTTCAGACTAAATGAGGGTTTTCATTCATTTCTGAAGTCGATTATTGATCAATAAATTTCCACTATACACGTCTTTTATCTTGAAATATTTCCATTTCTATGTAATCATTTCAAGATATGTTCTTTAATAATTTCTTTCCATCTTATATATATATAAGATATATATATATATATATATGTGTATTAAGGCATATATATATATATATATATATATATATATATATATATATGTATTAAGGCAATTTTGCCTGGATTTGTGGGAGGGGCTGGTTTGCTACCTCTAGCCTACTTAAGGCACTCCCCTTACCGTGCTCCTTACCGTTCGAGGTCAGCGTTGAATAACCCTCCCACCACACCACATTTTAACATTTATTTATTTCTATCTTTCTTTTACTGGGTAGGCCCTCTTCTTTCTCAGGCCTACCTCATCGTCGGTTCCGGCACACCACAACCGACTTGCTCTTTTTATTATCCTACATTTATTTATGGTATTTCACACTGTACTATCATAAGCACCTAACACAAATATATATATATATATATATATATATATATATATATATATATATATCCCTTTAGGGGAGTGTTGGATTCATTCATTGTCCATATGGACTTACGGTTTGAGCAAAATTCCATTCATCGATATTCATGTCAAACTGAATCGATATTCGAACTAATAGTAATTTCAGCCGAACCTAAAACCAAAATCATAAACCAAAACAAAAAAAGATTTACTTGCACATCTCTACTGAATAAGATACCTGCAACATATTCTCATTTAAGCTCTTAATCCTAAAATCATAGGAATGTGAATCAAAAGGTGCTAAAATTGCTGAGCAATGCTCCTGTAAGGACTCCTGGGAAATTTCTCTACAACCGTTCTGCTGAAGTCTTTGGCTTGTAGGCTTTTCAAGAGTCTCTTCAGATTAAAATGAATACTTGTGTATAACTTGTGTTTAACAGTTTGAATACATTATCTTCTTATATGGATTTATTCATTAGACCACAAATTCTAGAAGTTTTAAGCTGCCTTGCAAAATGTACGCTAAGAACTAGCTGCATAGGATAAAATCTACTCATTGTTAATCAAACAGACCTGGGGGCTATACAAATACACTGTTATTGCATTAAAGGCCAGATCAGGATTTTAATGAAAAAGAGTGATGTTAGCAACATTGTTTTCAACATGCTTTTCGATTTTATGTTCATAGTCCCAGAATGAAGACTGGGGAGGTTATTCAGAGGATATCCTCTAATAGAGAACCCAACTCTAGGCAACTGGTAACTACACAATTTTGATGGCACGTATAAAGTTGAGTGCTGTGCAGAGTATGACGCATGTGAAAATGACTCTAATTTCTATAAACGTTTCAAGAATGATATGGGCATATTGAGCCTTTAGCATGGCAATATTTGGTGAGTGGGAATTAATTTTTTACCTGCATACAAAATACCTGTCCACACCTGGGTTAAAGCCATCTAACACCTAAGTGTTAAGTTTGCCTGTTTGCAGTGTTTCCACCCTATTATTTTAACTACATAAATATGGCAGTCCCCTTTAATAAACTGTCTAGTAATTTCTTTAGTTAAGTTACGTTTCTCACCGAAAAATTACTAAAATCCTGTGTGGGCAGGGTTTATCCATTAACCCCTTTTGATGTATTAGATTTATTTTCTTGATATTTGATCTTTCTTTTGATGTTTCTGTGCTTTATTGTAAAATAAACTCGGTGCAGTGCTCATAAATATAACACTAATTTGAATTTGTTTCTTACTTTGTTGGATTGCGCATGTCAAATTAAACATTAATTTCCTCTAGTGCAGGTTGATTTAGTTTTGTTATACAACTCAGAGGCAATTCAAAGGTAAGCCAATTTTCCAACATTCCATAGTATTTGAACACATACATTATTAGCATTTCAAGACTACAGTAGGTCCCAACACAATGAAGATACAATTAAGTAACTATTTTTCAAGTCTGGTCCCCTCCAAAAAGTCCTTGTATAAGATTTTTTTTTTAATATGATACATTTAAATTGTACTAAACCGTAAAATTTGAAGTGAATTAGTGGATATCACTAAAACTGTCTTAATCACATGTTGCCAAGTCGTCCTTTTAGTTTACATACAAATAGAACGTTAAGGTTAAACACTACTGTCAGTTGTCTTTTATTTTCCTTATGATTAGACAGTAAATTGATCGAGTTGCATTTATATTTTCGAGTTATATTTTCAATCTGTACAAGCAAAACAGCTGTCTTTTTTTTTTTTTTTTTACAACTGCTCATTTCTGCTTAAATTAATAATGTGTACTCTAATGCATTATACATTAGGTAAACCTGGTATAACTACAGACGCCTAGATCATTTTTCTACTGCCACAACACTTGAGAAATGTATATTTGATGGATAATGGATTGCAGCCAGTTCGCGGATATTTCTATTTGTAATGATGAACCTGAAAAATTTAAGTCTAAAGGAACAGCCGAATAGTATAGGTTTCAGGCAGATACATCAAAATAATAATGCTTTTATCTAGTAAATGCAACTCTTCTTGACATTTCGTACTTGATATCACAAAATGGAATATGTCCTGCATTTACCTCTCAGGCTCTTACAGATAATTTAGTGGTGTATTAGTCAGCATCTATTTTGAGTATCTCTTCATAATGTCAACCCATTGTGTAATAGGCGAAGTACTCTTTTTTTTTTTCCTTTTTTCTTTTATGGCTGCCACACATCCGTTAGTAAATGTAAGCAATAAGCAACCAGGAAACGGAAGGGAGATCTCATTTACCTTCTAGGTTTTGTAAAGATTTGCTTATGTTATGTTATTATTTATATAGCGCCAACAAATTCCGCAGCGCTTTACAGTGGGTGGACGAACAAACATGTAGTTGTAACCAGACAAGTTGGGGGGTTGAGGGCACTGCTCAATGTGCTTACATGCTAGAGGGAGTGGGGTGAAGTGACACAAACGGTAAGGATAGTATTAGACTAATGACAGTTGCAAGAGAGGAATCAGTCGGGAGCTATTAACAGTTTAATTGATAAGCTTTTATGAAGAAGTGGTTTTTTAATGTTTTTTTGAAGGAGTGGAGACTGGGTAAGCATCTAACGGATGCATCTAACCACAGGAACAGTGCTGCCCTCGAGAAGTCTTGAAGGCGAACATCAGAGGTGGGAGTACAGACAGAAGATAGACGTAAGTCTTCAGCAGACCGTAGACGGGACATAATTTTGCATTAGGGAGGATAGATAGGTGGGAGCAGCATTATGTAGAGATTTGAAAAGCGAAAACCATAATTTTAAATTGAGCCCTATATCTTACAGGAAGCCAATGTAGGGACTGACAGAAAGGTGAGGCGTGGAAGGTGCAGGCAGACAGGAAGATGAGCCTAGCCGCCGCATTCATTATGGACTGTAAAGGCGCATGTTGAGAGCACGTAAGACCACTGAGAAGTGGATTACAGTAGTCAAGGCGAGAAAGGACAGTGGAATGGACTAGCACCTTAGTCGCATCTGGCGTTAAGTAGGGTCGGATGTGCACAATGTTTTTGAGATGGAAGCGGCAGTATTTGGCGATAGACTGAACATGAGGCTTGTAGGAGAGGTCGGAGTCAAAGAGAACACCTAGGCAGTGAGCCTGCTTGGTGGAGCTGATGGTAGCACCGTTGACTTGGAGGGAGACAGACACAGGAGTAGCTACACTTGAGGGAGGAAAGACCAGAATTTCCGTTTTGGTCAAGTTGAGTTTAAGGAAGTGGGCAGCCATCCAGTTAGAAATAGCAGAGAGGCAGTCAGAGACACTAGTCATGGGGGACAGGGAGAGATCAGGAGAGGACAGATAGATTTGTGTGCCATCTGACTAGACTAAATTAGCTCCTTGGTTCATTAAGGTCTCTGCGTTAAATTAGCATGTCCTCCTCCTTTACAATAATAATAATAACAAAGTATTTAACCAGGAAAAGTAAATTCAGATTACTCTGGTTTTCAAGTATGTCCTGGGGATGTTACCTTAGCCCAACATCCAGGGGTTGTGTTACAATTACCCAATTTACCCACCTTAGCCCAACATCCAGGGGTTGTGTTACAATTACCCAATTTAATGGTACTCATTTTATCTACCTCAGAAGGATGAAGAGCTGAGTCAACTTCCCCCCTCCCCCCCCACCCACCCCCTATAAATCTGAAAAAAAAAGATATGGCCTCTCATCCTATAATCAATTCTTCAGCATACAGGTCTGTGCCAACAGTAACGCATGTATGCCAAGATTAAGTGACATAGAGCGCAGAAGAAACCATTTTATATAGTAGTTATGGTACTTGCTTGGATGAATCCTATGCTGAGCACTCCTTGCTAGTGGAATATAGAAATGGATTGACAGATGTCAATCTTTTCTAACATGGAATAAAGTATGAGCATTGATGTTATGAGAATGGTGCTCTCTGTTTGGGGGGGGGGGGGGCAGAATGGAACCAGGCACTGGGTGTTGCCATAGCAGCAGTGTCAGTACTGGAAGGGCAATAAGAATTAAGATAACCGCTCCTAAAAAAATGAATTATATACCTCCTCCTCAGTTGTCTGAAATGTGTCATGCAAGTAATTGCAATGAGAAAGCTTAGAATACCTGCTGCATACCATATCTCTTCTAACCAGTGCATATCAGACTCCTGCTAGTTTTATACGGGCCAACCGCTGTCTGTACAATTCTCAGAAAACACAGGAGCTCAGACTAGAGAAAGGAAATTTAACCTGTTATTATCTCTCTAAAATACTCAGGCTGTATATAACAATATATGTTTCAAATGCACATCTCATAATTATTTTAAATGCTCTTTCTTTCTCTAATAATGTTGTAATATTTTTTTATTTTATATAGTCCTAGCAGAATGAAACATATTTTCAATTAAACTAGAAAGGCTTGAAGCTAGATGACTGTCTGCGTTGTTTTGATTAAGCAATGCGTTATTGCAGAATGCTGCAATATGAAATTGTATTTTTGATGGCAGTTTCTAGTCACCGCATAACAAATTATCCAGATCTCTAATCATTCATGGATGAGCAGCTTAATGAGCTCAGATACTCACACTTAGTTCATTTCTGCAAGAGTGAGGGAGATTCGCAGAACCCAATAACCTTGTTAACCAACCCCTATTAACTACCAATCAATACGATCAATTTAACATTCCTCCTTTACCCTAGTTACAAGATATTACTGACTGGCCAAGTGAAACCGTTGATTTACAATAATCATTTGAGTGTCATCACCTCTCTGATTTGCTTCAAATATCATCTGGCCTACATACTGTCCGGTCCTTGAACTGTATAAGAATGTGCGTTTCTTTTATAGCCACGCCATGAGTACTTTAACGTACCCGTGTATTAAATGGCTCCACTCTTCATGCATGCAGAATATCAGAGGACTCATCTGGATTCAGCCTGGCAGCCCATGTCCTTGGCTTGAGAAAATCGTCTGATAGCAGAATATTTCAGAAATCTTGTGTCTCTCTGTGTATTGTGCCTTAACTATTTAATGAATTAAATGTTATTTTCTTTTTTCCCCCATACCACCTTTTAAATTCATAATGGAAGTCAAGGCACCCATCCCGCTGGTCATTTAACTATATAATAAATAATCTAAGTTAAATTTTATATATATATTTATATATATATATATATATATATATATATATATGTATATATTTTTTCAATCTTCACTATTTTAGCCTAAATTTGACAAATCTGTTTGCTTGTTTTTCATAAAAATTGCATATTTAAAATATAAACCAAATGGTGGTAGAATTCACAGGGATTGTCCAACCTATATATTAGGATGTTACTAAACCATGAATTGTGAAGAATTGTGAATTCCACATTTTAAACCAAAATGTTGGCTATTTTATTCAATCCTGCTATTTTGGCATAAATTTTGTATTTTGGTTGTATATTTATTGAATAAACCAATTATTGTGTGTGTGTGTGTGTGTGTGTGTAGGGGTGGGGGGATTTCAATTGCTTGTCACTCGCTACAAATATTAATAGCCATGTAGAGTATATAAGCACTTCAAAAGTCATAGGTTATCATACTAAATCTGAGCAAATGTTACTGATTTTTGAAGCAGGTTTCATTTACTTCTCTTTAGAAACATGTTGCAATTGATTAATGCTGTTTTACATTAAAGGGTTCCTCAATAAAAAATGTTTTCCTTTAGAATGCCCTATTGGGCATTAGTAAACTTACAAAATAAGCTTTAAACTTACCTAGACTCCAGTCTAGGTGAAGCTGTCCTCGCTGGTTTTGAAGCCCCATACGGTATCACTGATCCTAAAAAAAGGATTTGATTGGACCGTTCTCACCGGCTCAGAGTGCATGCGAGCGGTGTGAGCTGGGGAGGGAGGGTGTTATGGATGAACAAGAGAAGGAGAGGATGTAATAATGATTAACAAAAAAACACACATTAAAGGGACACTCTAGACCCCTAAATCACTTCAGCTTGCTAAAGTGCTCTATGTGTGGAGAGTGTGTCCTATTTTTGTTTTCATTTTACCAAAAATGCAGGTTTGATTAGAAATTGGCACTTTTATAAATTCACCTTATTACATCCCCTGGCCGTCAATCAGAGAACCAGCTGTGTTATTTCTTGCTTTGTTTTGTTCAGTGGAGCTAAATTCAAAAGGCAACCATTTGCCCAGAGCACCTTCCTTGCAAAAAACTTTTCATTGAGCTGCTTTGGGACGTCTGTGATTGGACAGCCAAAGAAAGCCTGAGTTTTGTTAAAAGAGGAGGGCTTGCAAATGCTTCAGACATGTTTTTAAATATACCCCTAGTGGAAATATTCATATTTAAATGCATGTTTTTATTGTACTAAATGGTGATAATGTTTTTTTCTTTTTTGGGGGGAGGGGGTCAGTGGAGTGTCCCTTTAAGCAATGCAGGAAGCAGGGAGGGCTAAAATAAGGAAGGCAGAGAGTACATCAAAGCTGCCTCTTAAAGTAGTGCTTCCAGTTCTGCCTGCAACGGTAGAATCTACTAATTTCAGTCGCCAGCACACTGGGCACTGATGTAATTTTTGCACAATTTTTTTATGCATAGAATTGACAGAGTTCCGGGTTACCTGAGTCACGTTTATCAGGTGTGTAACTAGCCCCTGGCACAAAAGTAAAGTTATCTTTTGATATTTCAAGCAGAAACGCTGCACATACCGATTCCTGCCACCCTGACCACTTCAAAAAATACAAGTGGTCATGGTGGCTGGAGCAATCCTTTAGTTTCTAATTAATTTCTGATATTGCTGCGATTTTATCTCACTAAGCACAGCATTCGGAAATAAACTCAAACATATCTAGAACATTCACTTTGGCTTAAGCTGTCATTACTGCTATCTGATTTTTAGTTTTAGCTGGCTTTTGTACCTGAATATGGAAATCTATTTAATTACCTTGGGACTTAATTACTAGACTATAGTACTAACTTGACAGTTCAGATTTGTCACTGTATGACAAGGGTTAGCGCTGTTCACTAAATTATACATTAAAAATAGAATTTTAAACATAAGGGCTAAATAGGAAAAATAAGAAAAATTTCAAATTATCAAATGTTTCCAATTATATTAGTCTAAAATATTAAGTTTTTTTTCCCCTTTAACTTGACAATTTTAGTCTAATTAATGCCAGCTTCCCAAAACTATCATTAGTGAATTTTATAGCACAACCTTTTACAGCGAAAAATCTGTGTGGAAAATGAAGGAAAATCTGAAATCTTATAAATAAGACATTCCAAATCCATTTTTCAGTATTTCTTTAAACTGCTACGATGTCAGTCTTGGGCACACTGATGTGTAAATTAAGTAAAATATTCTTGCTTGTTACAATATTTATCTGCTAAACCATATTTCTGTGCTCCTTATAGTGGCAGATTAATCGTTTAATTAGATTACAGTTTACACCTCTGACAGAATTAAAAATGAAGCCATGCAATGCAGGTGCAATAGAAATGTAATAAATAAATGTATTTGTCTGCACTCCTCCCCCAGTGACATCATGGAGGAGTCAGAGCCTCCTCTGTAATGGTCCAATCCAAGGATCAGCATCATGTGATCGTGTTTTACTTGGTCAGTGCAGGGGAAGCGCCTCTAGTGGCTGTTTTGCTTACAGCAACTAGAGATGGACTTAACCCTGCACTGTGAAGTGTCTCAAAAACTGCAATGTTTAACATTGCAGAGTTAAGAGGACAGGGACACTGCACCCAGCCCATTTCTTTTTCACAAAGTGGCCTGGGTGACTGTAGTATTCCTATCATTAACATAACTTAAGCATTTCTGCATCAGGAGTAGGGAAACCCCTGTTTTACTATGCTATCTTGACCTGATCACAGCCAAATTTATATGCATTTTATTTCTGCACATAGCATCATAATCTCCCAGCATCTACCAGCTAGATTACCAAAGGTTAGCTGTCCTTGAACATATGTTCCCAAACAGCAGCACAGTAATTTTATTTTTATTCTCTTCTTGCTTGGGATAGTTCCTCTTTTTTCTACTTTGCTTTTACTGGGACAAGATGTGCAATGGAGGTAATTCTGTGATCAGCCTCACCAAGCCCCCATGATGCCACATATACACCTACTCATATGCCTGGCATCCATTCCTCATGATTCCTTGCACATCGGTACACAAACTAAAACTACCTTGGAGAGCCAGGCTGTGTGTAGAAGCAACCACGCATGTAATGCAAATTGGGAAAAATGTTACGTTTTAGGCTACTACCCAGAAAGCGACAGCTGCTCTTTAAGCTAATAATGTCGTCATTTTAATTTGCATTATAAGCAAATCACTAAATGTGTGCATGCAAGTATAAATATTTTTTTCTATTTAAACAGGATGACGTAAAATACTGATGTGCAATACTTATGCAGAGATATGATAAACTGATAAATCTATGTACACATTGTGCTTTGTTTAATTCTCTCCATGCTTTGAGAAATGTGCTATCCCTATTGTGTCTGCCTGTGGCATGATGTCTTTTTAATCCCGTGGTACATTTGTAGGCATGTTTAAAATAAAGTTTTGCTTGCATGCATTTTTGTCTGTGTTCAATGTATTATTTATTTGTGTGTGTTCGTGTTGTCGTCTATTTCATTTTTTTTCTATATGCTATATTTCTCACTCAAGAAGTGTATTTTAACACATTATTTTTACAAGGGTATTGTGTTCTATGTCAATATGTAACATTCGCTTCAAAAGAGTGTTGAAGAATAAGTCATAGAACTTAATATAACTACAAACATTTGTATATACTGTGAAACTATCTATGATGGGGGAATACAATTTCCTGAAAACGGTTGTTGGCTTCCAGCAAAAAATGTGACATGGCCTTTATTTCATATCTAGGTTGTATAAATGGATTCATTGTAAGTGTATCTCTTTCCAAGATGTATATATGGATGGATATATAGATTGAGGGTAATTTGGGAGCAAAGTTCTAAAAGTGAAACATTTAAGTGGCTCCAATTTTGATTGCCCCACTTTTAAAATTCTGCACAAAAATAGCTTTTTAGCTGTAACCCTAAAAGTGATTTGTCAGAACCGAAAAAGGTGTTGCAGAGTTCCACTGTGTTGCTTTCTATGGTTGTCTACTTGCTTGACTCAGTCTAGTGCAGTGGTTCTCAACCCCTAGGTTAAGATCCCAACCAGGTCCCAATGCTATTTTTACATGCTTATTTACTAAAGTGAAATTCAAAGTGAATTCCAAATGTAAGACAGAATTGCTGAACTGAAAGCATAGCTGAGTTAGAGAATCTTTCCAGTTCATGAGTTTTGACTTTGAATTCTCCTCGATTTTCACTTGAGTGAATAACCCTGTTAAATTGGTCCCAATGGTGGAACATGCACATTATGTTCTAGAGGTCCATAAACGTTTACTCTAGTAACTCTGCCTTCACCAGTACAAAGTGTACCCCTATGAATCCTAATGAAGGAGTTTTGCAGAATTTATTTTAAAGGGACACTATAAGCAACAAAGCAACTGCAGCTTAAGAAAGTGGTTTTGGTTTATAGGCCATGCCCCTGCAGTCTAACTGCCCAATTATTGAAAGTTTACAACTTAAATCACTTTGTTTATACAGCCTTAATCACAACTCCTCTACGTGTGATACATGCAGTCACTCTGCACATTTCCTGGAAAGATAGATATAAAACTCCTTTATTGCACAATTTGCTTAATTTAAAATGTCTTCTTCTACCCTGCTCTGTTAACCCCTTAAGGACACATGACGTGTGTGACATGTCATGATTCCCTTTTATTACAGAAGTTTGGTCCTTAAGGGGTTAATAGCCTGCTAGTGCCTGCAGGAGCCTCCTGTGTGTGATTAAACGTCAATTAGCAGAGCAGGAGATAAAAAACGTCTAACGTAAATACACTGTACTCTGTCACCTGTGATTGAAAATAAAACCTTTATTTTTTTCATGTAGGCTGTGTGAGTCACAGCCAGGGGAAGTATGGCTAGGGCTGTAAAAACAGAAAACAACAGAGAAAGTTGATCAGTTAGACTGCGGGGGCATGATCTATCCACCAAAACTGCTTCACGTAGCTCAAGTTGTATCCCTTTAATTGTATATTAAATTACAGTTGAAGAATGGGTCACTGAAATAATTTTACAATTGAAGAACCGATTGCCAAGCTAAAGTCTTAAACATGTTGAGTTCTGTCATAAAAGGTTGAGAGTACTTGTTGGAAACATGTTTTGTTTATATATTTTTTTGTCAAATGACATTATGGCATAGTTTACCCTCTGCATAGCTTCTGAACAGCCTTCTACTATTGATTTCCTGTCACTGTTGGGTTCTGATAAACAATTAAGTCACTACATGCACCTTTTATCTACATACATATATCAAATGTGTTCTTCATGCATCGTCACCCTTGTAGAGCTTTTAGTGATGTTCTACATCTCATTGATAATTCTCTCCTATTGTGACATTACTAATATGTAAAAGTAGTCTATTAACAGACACAGATTACAGAACAGTTTGGCTTACAATCTTATAATGTCTTGGCTACAGGGAGTGAGCAAATAGTTATTTATTAAAGTAAACCGATAATCGGGGCAGAACATTTCCACTCTCCCTTCGCCATTGATGAGCTAAAGTTCAGTGCCGGCGAGTGTTTTTTTTTTTTACCTTTCTTACCTCCATACTACTCTCCATCCCTTCCTTGTTCCTCCTCTTCCTTCTTTTGCTCCCTCACTCCTTTTTTCCCTCCCTCCTTTCTTCCACCTCCCCTCCACCCCCCTCCATGCTTTCTTCCTTCCCTTCCTTATAAAGTAACAGAGTTAAAATCGTGATTCAGGGGTGCAGGATTCAAGACATAACATGTACAGAAAAGAAAATATTATGCACATCTCCTGCACCAATCAAGGAGTCAGACTGATGGCAGAGGGGGGGTTGACAAGCAGGTGTAAATTTACATCTGTAATATCTTGCAATGCAAAAAGCTTGATGCACTGCTAGTTACATGTTCAAAAGTGTATATGTAACAGAAAAAACAACAATTTTGAAGAGTAGAAATTGTATGCTAACAAAGAGTAGTGGGGAAAGCAGAATGATATGAAGGTATTATAAAGGGAATATTTATAGAATTTGGTTGGATGTAGTGCACTCATAAAAGATGGAAAGGGGAACCGATAAAGAGGGATGTTGCTGTAAGATGAAATAGAAGGAGCTAATAGGCATCAGATAGGTGAAAGAATATGGAGAGAAGAGAGCGTCTGAATGTGTCGGGGACAAGAAGCAGATATGGCCGGGAGAGCTAAGAGATGGTGGGGGAAGGAAACAGGCACTCTAAGATGATTAGGCATTTGAACTCAAAATCACTTGCCATCACTGGATTGGAAACGTGATCATTGTGTGTTAAATCACATGCTCTTGCTTTAGTGTGTCGTGGTATCCAAGTGATTCAAACCTTTTGTTATTTGCATGCGTTAATATCACTTTGGTTCACTGGATGTGGGTAAAGGCGTCTCCTGAAGTAGCTTTTAACCACAAGTGAATGCTGTTTGGTGTGCTGCAATGGATGAGGTACATTAGTAAGTTAAATGTTCAAGTAAATTAAGGTATACATTTGATAAAATCCAGCGACACATCCGTATAGAGAAATCTACAGTTGCAAGAAAAAGTATGTGAACCCTTTGGAATGATATGGATTTCTGCACAAATTGGTCATAAAATGTGATCTGATCATCATCTAAGTCACAACAATAGACAATCACAGTCTGCTTAAACTAATAACACACAAAGAATGAAATGTTGCCATGTTTTTATTGAACACACCATGTAAACATTCACATTTTATGACCAATTTGTGCAGAAATCCATATCATTCCAAAGGGTTTACATACTTTTTGTTGCAACTGTATTATTTTGGAAACATATGGTTTAGTTATATTTTGCTATTACTTCCTTAACACTTAGCTTGTTCCAAATTACTAAGTAAAACAAAATGTATGTTTGTATATATCAAATTTTGAATCCTATGCTACTAGCCTTAAAATTTACTTGCCCCTGCAATCCTGGAGAGTCCATGGCACACTCATTATGGGTGGATTTGTACATGACAAGTACAAATAAAAATAAAAAAAAACTCTACCATATATCAGTCATTTCTTCACATTGATGTGTATGCTGCTATTTGACTAACAGAATCTTCTTACAAACAGCTCTCCTCGTCTCCATCATAGTAACTATCTCACATGCCCTGTAGTTGCTCTAGTAGCAATGATGTTACTAGAGAAATGTCACTTTTTGGAAAAGAAGCCTACGTTATATTACCACATCCAACAGAAATCCATCTCTTCAGTTAGATTCTTAACTGTGTCCCCATATCATCTCTGGTAATATACCTTGGTCTATTTTGGGGACCACGGGGAGTGTCACAGGGAGTATTGGGGAAGCTGCCATCAAAACTAATCTGCCAGAAAACAATATCAGTTGAGAAAAAAAAGCCACCCATAGTCTTATATTAACAAAAATTAAAGAATTTAATCCAAATTCATGCTTTAGTAAAACCTGTTTATTGAAAATATTATTCTGCGTGTGCAAAGTAATACATACTTTTTTTTCTGGGTTGCAACTTTATTTTCTAATATATTATGTTACCATGGTGATTAACCAGCATGATGTAAAATTGCTAGGACATCAATCTCCCCTTCAGCCATCAGCACTAGGCTGTATATTATGGATTCTTTTTTTTTTTTTTTTCCTGCCTCTCCGTATCTCTGGGCGTTTTGTCAGGTTCATTCTTGTGAGCTTAATGCAATGTCTCCTAGCACTAAAATAAAAGAATTTTAAATGATTTGTCACTTTTTAATATATCACTTGAGCTGCGCAATGACAATCCGCCCATTACCTTCAGAACTGTCTGAAATAGTAATAAATAGGAGAGCTGTCTCCATCAGTTAATGCGCTCAGACTATTTAAGAAAACTTACAATTTTTAATCAGGATAATTCATATGACATTGCCAAGGTTTCTGTGGCATTTTACATTAGCCTAGGGTACAATAACAAGTTAAATATCATAGTATTTTTTATAGGCGGAAAGCCATGTGTAGGTTAAAATATATTTTATAGAAATATAATGGTAGTGTAGAAAAAAAACTATGCTATAATATATATATATATATATATAGAGAGAGAGAGAGAGAGAGTTTTTCTCTCTTCCTTAGGTCAGAAGCAATAATGATCAATCTAAAAGAGTGTAACACTTAAAACAACTGATGTTAGAGAAGGGGAGGGGGAGGTGAGGTGAGTGGGGTGTCATAAATAGCAGAAGATGTGCCTGAAAGTGAAAGGTGCAGGTTGGCATTAAGATGTGTGTTTATATAAAGTTTTTGTAGTGTGTGAGAAAGCGAGAATCTACATTAAGTCCTTCATTTCTGGTGTTGAAATGTGTGATCGTATTTATCTCAAATGTCTTTCGTTCATGAGAGTCTTTGAAATTCCCGTTAAGAACGTTAATCCTGAGGTTTTGGATGGAGTGACCAGTCTGGGTGAAGTGATGACCAACAGGGGTACAATATCCATTTTCCTTGTGGTTCTTGATTGAGTGTCTGTGTAGATTCATTCTGAGATGCAGCTTCAGGCCAGTTTCTCCAATGTAGCAACCTTTATCACACACTGAACACTGTATCATGTACACCACATTCGCAGATGTGCACAAATATGATCCCTTAATGTTGTACGATTTGTTATTGTGTCTGGCTGTGTTATTGCCACATATATAGTGACACAGTTTGCAGAGTGATTTGTTGCATTGTACAGTGCCATTCTGTATGAGCTCCTGTTCTGTGGTCAATTTGCTGCGGAACAATCTCTGTCTCAGGTTAGGCGGTTGTTTGAATGCTAGTATGGGGGGTTCGAGAAATATTTCTTTAAGTGTGGGGTCCTCTGAAATTAATGGTAGTAGCTCTTTAATAATTTTACATACTCCTAGAGTTACTCCTATGTAACTACTAGAGAGATTCTTGTTCTGATTTCCTTTTCTTTGTATTGCCTTACCCGTGGTGTTTTAAGGACACATTTTATTTTTTTAGATATTGTTTTAAGTATCAAACTCTATCAGATTGATCAGTATTGCTTCAGACCTGAGGAAGAGAGGAAAACTCCCAAAAGCTTGTCTTTGAAATATTATGTTAGTCCAATAAAAAAGGTATCATTGCATACTGCAATACTCTGGCATTTTGGCATCTTGTCTACTGGACTAATACGGCTAATCCAATCCACACGATATATAAAATAGATATATATATTGTTTCAATCAGACCCATTGCCACAGTTGTATAAAATCAAGCACATAACCATGCAGTTTGCATTTATTAACATTTGTGAAAAAAATGGGTCATTCTGAAGAGTTCAGTGAGTTCAAGCATGGTACTGTGATAGGATACCACCTTTGCAATAAGTTAGTTCATAAAATTTCATCCCTACACGGTCAACTGAGCGGTGTCACAGAGTGCAGAGGCGCATGGTCAATAAAAGTTGCCAACACTGTGCTGATTCCATAGATGAAGACTTCCAAACGTATACGTGAATTAATATTTGCACAAAAACTGAGCGATGGGAGCTTTATGGAATGGTTTTCCATGGCCGAACAGCTGTATGGAAGACTCATATCACCAAGTACAATGCCAAGCGTGGGATCGAGTGGTGTAAAGCACACCACCACTGGACAAATTCACCCTTCTCTGTTTGACAGTCTGATGGGCAAGTCTGGGTTTGGTGAATGCTAGGAGAACGTTACCTGTATGGCTACATTGTGCAAATTGTAAAGTTTGGTTGAGGAGGTATAATGGTATGTGGTTGGTTTTCTGGGGTTGGGCTAGGCCCCTTACTTCCAGTGAATGGATATCTTAATGCTTTAGTATACCAAGACAGTTTGGACAATGCTATACTACCAACTCTGTGGGAACAGTTTGGGGAAGGGCCTTTTCTATTCCAGCATGACTGTTCCCTAGTGCACAATCCAAGGACCATAAAGAGATGGTTGGGTGAGTTTGGTGTAAAAAGATCTTGACTGGCCCACACAGAACCCTGACCCCTTTGGGGTGAACTGGAATGGAGACTGCAAGCCACACCTTCTTGTCCAATATCAGTACCTCACAAGAATGAATTGGCAAAATTCCCACAGAAACAACCCAAAACCTTGTGGAAAGTCTTCCCAGAAGAGTGGAAGCTGTTATAGCGGCAAAGTGTGGACCAACTACATATTAATGTATTTAGATTGCAATGTCATAAAACTCCCAGTTTGGGTATTGGACAGGTGTCCCAATACTTTTGTCCATTTAGTGTGTGTGTGCGTGTTTATATATATATATATATATATATATATATATATATATATATATATATATATATATATAATGTACAAACACATAATATACTTGCCCTATGTTTATAAATAAATAAATAAAGACTGTTCTATTGACTTTGATACTTTTTTCTCTGTTTGTGAGGGAAAATTACTTTCCCCTGGGCATGAATTTATAAGTATGTATGTATAAGTTCTGCTCTTTTTTCATCTCTTAAAGCATATTTGCCATGTTTGTAGCTGTAATGTGTCTCATTATCAAGTCATTGTTTGTGAATGGCAGAAATATTTTACTTATAGTTACATAGTATGAACAGAGACAAGTGTCCATCAAATTTAGCCTTCCTCACATTTGTTATTTTGCTGTTGATCCAAAAGAAGGCAAACAAACCCAGTTTTAAACACTTCCAATTTTGCAACACGCAAGGAAAAATACCTACTTGACCCCAGAATGACTCAGATTTATCCTTGGATCAAGATCAAGACCCTACTATTGAAAAATTAAATCCTTGAATATTATGTTTTTGCACGTATGCATCTAGTTGCTGTTTAAACAGCTGTAAGTTCTCTGATAAAACCACTTCTTCAGGCAGATAATTCCACATCCTTATTGTTCTTACTGTAAATAAAAAAAACCTTTCCTTTACCTTAGACTAAATCTCCTTTCTTCCATTCTAAATGCGTGACCTCATTCCTATGTATAGTCCTGTTTGCGAATAGATTATCAGAGTATTGGCCCCATATATATTTGTATAATGTTATCATATGCCCTTTGAGGCGCTGTTTTTCTGAATCAAAGAGGTTTTACATTTGTTAACCTTTTTTCGTAGCTAAAATGTTTAATTCATTTTATTAATTTTGTAGCCCGCCTCTGCACCTTCCTTCTTTAGAACAGGTGCCTAAAATTGTACAGCATATTCAAGTGATTTATAAATAGGCAAAATGATATTCTCATCAATTGACTTCTCTTCCTTGCTGCAATAAGTTTATGATTACCATAGAACCAACAAATGCCACACCATAACAGTGAATCAAATTTGATTGGACAGACAAATTAAACAGGCCCTCTGATTTAGTGTAGTAGTTATGGTGCTAAGGACTTGCCCCTGAAAATGTACCTTCTAAGCTCATATCCTTGATTCATATCTTCATCTCCTGTGTCTCGGCTCCACCTCCTCTCACTGATAATTGTATGAGAAATCTTAACATTTGCACAGAGGGAGTGCAAACTGCTTGCTCACTCTATTCAAGTGTAGTCTCATTAACTTGCAGGAGGTGTGCTGTGAGCACACACACAAAATCATTCCATATACCTGCTATGTTTGGATATCTCAATGGAAAAGACAGACAGGTAAAGTTTCAGAGACAGCTTACTAGCAACATCAGAACTATAACTATAATAAGCTATAATGCTTAGAGTGTCCCTTTAACCTTTGTTCTTGATCTGAAGGGAGCGATGGGTTTTGTAGAGAAAGGTAACAAAAAATAAATTATATGAAGTACTGGACATTGAGGTGAACGGGAGATGCTGTAATCCACCATGGAACTACTTATGAAATACACAGGTTGAAGCTTTGTCCTATAGCTGTCTCTAAAGACAAATGCTGGCAATTGACAAAAGTTGATGGGTGAAGCTCCACCTTATGTCAACTTTGACTTTGCCCATAAGACAAAATAGTCTATACTTTTTCCTATGACTTCATTTGATTGCGTTTACATTTCAATTAAATTCCAGCAAAGTCAATATGTTTATTTCATAACAATTATATCTTTATGAAATACTCCAAAGTAACTAAACTGCTTTATAAGAAATCAATTTCAGTCTGGAGTGTCTCTTTAAGAAACGAAATGTCGATATATAAATTATGTGTGACCATTGAATTCAATGGAAAGCCTCGTTGACTTCACCCAGACTTGTTAATTCCATCAAATTTAGTAGCAATTCAGCATTTATAGTAAAATCAATTGTGTGTGCAGACAAATATATATATATTTTTTAAAATTACATAGTGTTGAAGCCATATACTTTTATTTGGTTAAAGTGAATTTATTAAAGTTAGTGATTATTGATATTAACACTTAAGAACATCACATTCTCCTCAATCGCTTTGATATTTGCTGAACTGCCTGTCCATATGTATTCCTAACGTTAAAATGTTATACTAGTTATTTTTACGATTGCCCCCAAAAATCATTTATTATAATTATATAGTGCTAACATACTCTGCAGCACTTTTACAGTTATAAAAAGGGGATATTTAGAGGTGAAGAAGGCCCTTCTCAAACAAGTTTACAGTCTATGAGGATTGGAGATAGGTATTTATGTATTGTCTTGCCCAAATAGACTTACTAGTGAGGTGGTATGGCTGGTCTGATTTGAAACTTGGGTTTCCCAGATCTAAGGCAGTGAAGTTACCACTGCTTTAACCAACCGGCGCTCTGTTCTCACCATGGCCGCCACTCCAAATCCTCTGCAGGAGATCATCATCATTGATGATCACAGCCAATTGAATGCTTCCCCGTAGGGAAGCATTGTGGGGGCTACTGCGCATGCAATAGTCACGCTGTGCCAGTCATCATATTATTGCTTCAGAAAAGGGACAGTCTCTTAGTCCCAGAATCAGTGCATTAAGCTGAATTAAGTAGAAATTGTGCTACAATGACTGAATATCGTATGGATCTGAATATTTGAGGGGAAGGGAGGGCAATATTTTAGACAAGTTTAATGGTTTAGTGTAGACAACCTGTAGTATTTCACAATTTTTATTCTAAGCTTTTCTTGTTTGTAAACATTATAGTTCAGTAACCGTACCTGCTGTCATCCAATATTAGAATTTGCATGCACACACTTGATTAATTTGCCATTTAAATAACAGAAGAACATACTTGACTTCACACAAAACTACTGGCTCCTAAAAATTATTCCTTCAAGAAAGAAATTCAGATAAGAATGGAAAGAGTGGGGGAAAAAATCCTCCCAAAAAAACACTTCCCCACTTTCATACATTTAAAAAGATGTGGTCAAAAGTACATAATTTATGCTTTTCCACTATTATTTTTGCAAAACCTAAGGTTTAAGTAAAATCCTATGAGAGGACTTACTGAAGCTTATGAGACCTACCATTCTTTTCACTGTGAAATGCACTGTAGATGAGGGCCGAATAAAAGGCTTTTTGTTACCGTAGTTAGCCAGATCAACATTTTTCAGAGGATCAAAGGCTTTTACTCTGCATGGGGTTCAGCAATGGCTTTTGTGCTGTAATACTGCTTCTATATTTAGTTTTGTATTGTGAGTCCTTGCCTCGTGACATTTTGGCAGAAAATTCCCAGGCTCTGAACAGATCACAATAGTTTCATGCATGTTTAAGCTAATCAAATTAATTTAAATAAATCACTTAGTATTGTAAGCATGTTTACAAATGTTAGCAGTGACACAACCTGCACCTCTTTCATCTAAAAGCAAATAGTGCTATTCTACACTAGTGGCTCTGTATAAATTAATATAATCCAGTTACAAAAGCACAGTTTTCCTGCAGGTGCTTCAATTTAAACAAGAGATGCACTTGCAGTTGTTATGAAAATTCTCAGCCTGTTCTTCATCACAGCAACCTTGGAAAAGTCTGTAAAAGTATTTTTATTATTATTATTATCATTTAAAGAATATTTTCCCTGCATCATGATCAGTGACAAGCTCCCCCCCCTCTCCCCCCCCCCCCCCCCAATTATACTGCAGAAATGTATAGCCAATATTTAGGATACCACCATATTCTTATTATTGACTTATGAAGGGAAGGAGAAAATGTAATAGAAACAGTGTGTCAAGTCCTACCATCCAAACTGCAAATCTTGTAGTAAATTGTTACCTGAAGTTTAAAAGAAAGAATTGTACTCACAGTGTATAAGACATGTTCTGAGCCATACAGAGATTTTTTTTTTAGGTAAAACATTTGCTCTTTATTGATGATTATTGGTAAAAGCTGTTACAGTTATAACTCATGGCTAACCATACTGAAAAACACACTATTTTAAGAAATGTTTACAAGCCCAGTGCTTATCATTGCAGCAGAACAGAGCAGGGCTATGTGACTGAGTTTCCGGGGGTCTAGTCAGTTGATAACATTGTTGATACCTTCTGTTGGTGTGCTGGGTGCATGGTCACATCAGCTCAGGGGCACTTGAAGCCCTGTGGTGATGCCTGGGTTGTTCCTCCTGTGTCACAACTGTACTCTACCGTGATGAATCTTAGACAGGGCTCAGCTATTCTAGTGCCCTAGTGCCTTAAAACCAGTTAGCAACACATCTTTCAGTCCATTCTGCATTGGGTTTGCCAAAGTCTGCCTTTCTTGTGATTGTACCCAATTATTGCTCAGCAGACCTGTAGATTGTTATAGTCACTACAATATCTTAGACTCTTTACGTGTCTCAAACCTAGAATTGTTATTAGAATATATTTATATGGGCAAATTTTGGTAACCCTAAGAGATGCAGGTGCCAATATTCAGAAATACGTGTGTGTGTGGGGGGAGGAGAGGGGTGGTTACATTCAAATTTTGCAAATGCTCAAAAACTACTAAGCTTTTTCCAGTAGAAAGATTTATTACTTTACAATGCTTGTAAGAAGCAGATGCAAATAATACATCTTTTACGACCTGATGCCATATGCAGTATCCAGGTCAGAGACACTCCCTTGAAGTGTTGGAGAAGAATTTCCAACTTGCAAGAAAGTTCATAGGGAAACAGTATAGAGTGTTCAGTCATTACAGACAAAGTTAGGAAGATAGGACGCTCATTGCAACCACCATTTTGCTCGGATAAAAGAACTCGGAATTTCCTGCAGTATATAATGCACCCACATACTGGGGTAGTCTACTCTCAAAAGAGAATTAAGATCTATCTGCCTGACACAGCCGTTATCTAAGGTTCACTTGTCATAACTAACATGACTTGATGTCAACCTTCATGGAACATGGTGGACAGAAATGATACTAAGCATGCCTAAGTGAAAATTCAGCAATATCCAGCTGGATTAAAAGGGGCAGACTGAACAGGAATGAAACTGTTAATGGGCAAGGGTACATTCTGTAATATCTAGTTTGGTGGAGAGGAGCAGTCTCTGGGTGCTAATGAGAGACCCAAATTATTGTCAAACATCTCCAAAACAGTTTGGAAAGCAAAAGCAGGGGGCAGTGCCCATAGAATACTGGAAGCATAACCACTACGGTACAGAGCTGTTTAGATGTTATTTAGCCTGTGATAATTCCCCTGTTGTTTGAAACAATATCTCATATATTTAGATTACAGTTATTTGTTTAGTTGGCTTTCACTTTGTTTTCAAAATTCTGTCAAAACCAAAAGAATAATGGATAAAGACTTGACTGGAAAACGGTTTCCTCGCCTTGAGGTCAGAACCTGGCCTAGTGCTGTGGCTATTTGTATTTTTGGAACAACGTACATGTCCCCTTTATTTAGTATAGCATCTTGTGTCCTGCTTAGCAGTATCTTATTAAATCCAAATTGTTTGTTGTAGTTAAAAGCTGATGCAATTAAATAAGTTAAGAATTATCAAACTCGACATGGTTTTATTAATTTTAATTTATGCCGTTATTTCTTTTTTCATGTTTATTTAGCTTTTCCATTAGGGAATATATCCACAGAATGGCTGTTTTTCACCTAGTTTAATAAAAGTCTAGTGCTTAGCTAGCAGTAAATGCTGCTTTTTATATCTTTCCTCTTTTAAGTTAAAACCAGTGAATGCTAATTGTGTTCTACATTTAGATTCTGCATCTAATTACAGTGCGGCACAATTCATGTGACTGATTAGAACGGTTTGACTGGTTCTATTTAAATATCTTCTGAGTATTTATTTATATTCCTATGATTATAGGGACACGATAGGCGCACAGACCACTTCATGAGGTGGTCTGGGTGCACTGTCCCCTTAGCCCTGCAGCTGCAAACATTGCAGTTTCAGAGAAGCCACTAGAGGCGTTTCCTGACCTTTCACACAATTTGACCCCATGAAACGATGTCGAGCGCTCAGTGCCTTTAATTTCCCATTTGAAAAGATTGAGTCAATGCTATCCTATAGGGAAGGTCCCATGCCTTGCGATTTTATTGTATTGCCGTTTGTAAAGATACCGTGATGATCTCACTATTATGTGTTCTCCTTGAACTTGAAAATAACTACACTAGTAAAATGTAATTTATCACAGTGATAGAAAATTGAAAACCGTTTCCTTGATTATCCCATCAAACTACGCATAGGAAATAGAAATTCCCTATGCACGTATTTCAATGCCTTGTTATTAAAAGAGTTAAAGAATTACTCAAACCAAAGGACAGTGTTTTAGTGTATTAATAAAATACTGTCTTTGGTCCCCATTTAAAATAAATAAAGCTTAAAATATCTGCATTCAAGCGATGAGGCCAGGTTCTCCAGGCAGCTTGATCCATTTTTACTGATATCACACCCCTCACTGGAGGGGAAAGCATGTTGTCAGGGAGGACAAGCTCAAGGGAGGACAAGCTCAGCATGGTGGTGTGGGCCGTGCCGCCTTTGGAGCCTGTTGCCAGCTCGCTGTGTCTGCTGGCGATAGATGTTCAATATGCAGCCAAGAACTCTTGTTGTCACATTTTAAATATATCTCTTGTCCTTCCTGGTCAAACAATAAATATTTATAGTATTGCTTTATGAAAATTCAAATGACATTCTGTAACCATACTGGATTAACATACTAGTTATGCATTGAGATATTTCTGTTTTGAATTCAATCCATAGTCTCTCTATTACACAGCTCTTAGGCTTGCATTATTTTCCTTTTCTCTATTACCCTTTTTTCCTTAACACCTACCACTGCAATTTCTTTGGGAAGTGATTTACTGAACATAATTCCCTGTATTTCCAGCCACTGGACTCACCAGGAGCACAGTTTGGTACCAACAGATGTAAGGGTGTATTCGTGTCATTGATCATGGGAGTGAGTTGCATAATGTGAAATCCATTAATTTATATTAAGGTTCTAAGATTAAAGGAACACTACAAACACTGTAACCACTGAAGCACACCGTAGTTGTTATGGTGCTAGGAGACCCCAGTATGTCCGCAAAGTAAGTAGTCAAATAATTTACTAACCATTTGACTTCTTGCCTGTGGTCCGCCTTGTGCAGTTCCCAGCCTTCTCTTTGCCGGAAGTGAGAGCTGGGCCAACTCACTGGCTGAGAGCGTCATCTGATCGCTCTAGCCATGTCCTAAGCACTGCGTGTCCAGGTTTAGGTGGGAGCTTCTGGCTGAGGGGAGGCTGCCGTGGAGGCAGGTATCCACGGTACAATGTTAAACCATTCTAAAACAGTTTGACTACATACAGTGGGGTGGCGTCAGCGCACGCTTCGCACCATAGCCACCATAATGTGCTGCTGTGTTTATGGTGATTGGAGTGCTCAGTTACTTTTTTGAATCCAGCATTTCTATGCATCAGGTTGTTAGTAAACTTTCTAAGGGCTGTTGTTTTTTATTTATTTTTTATTTTGCGAACATAATTTCTGCTTTAATACGTTCTGTTTTTTTTTTTTTTTCCTTTCCATTGCTGTATGCTTGTCCTTGTTGTAGGATGCTAAAGTAAGTCATTTTTTTTCTCTCTATGATAATGTAGATTATGTACAATTGTATTTTTCTATTATCACAGTGTTGACTTCTGTTAAGTGCTGTTCACTATCTAAAATAGAAAACATACTAAAAAGTAGTATAAGCAAAAAATGTTATAGTAGTGTTTCTTAGTTGTTTTTTTTAGTATTTATAGGAACCTATATTAGATGTCATGTTAACTTGATGACATATTCTACAATTGTAAATTGGCAAAGTGACCCGTTCTTCAATTTTAATATAATATATAAAGGGTAACAGACACTTCCTAGAATGTTTAATAGTGTGTATTATTATCTTGAATATTTAACAAATCTACACCACTGTATTAAAGGGATACTATAGGCATCAAAACAACTTTAGCTTAATAAAGCAGTTTGTGTGTATAGACCATGCCCCTGCAGTTTCACTGACGTTTCAACCACGAAACTGCGTGGGAACAGAGAAATGGTGAGTAAATTAATATATTTTACATTGAATACACCATGTATCTATGTGAATTCATTATAGGTTCACTTTAACTTTGTCTTAAAAAGATAAAGATTGTGATATTGAGGAAATGTGATACTTAAAGGGACACTATAGTTACCTAAACAACTTTAGCTTAATGGAGCTGTTTTGGTGTTTAGATAATGCTCTGCAGTTTCACTGCTTGCTTCTCTGCCTTTCAAGAGTTAAATATTTTGTTTCTGTTTATGCAGCCCTACAACATACATTGCCTGGATGTGACTCACATAACCTACATGAAAAATTAAATAATGTTCACTCAGATCATAACTTGCTTTAGAGGTTTTTATCTCCTGCTCTGTAAATTAAACTTTATACACACAGTGTCATAAATTGAACTTTAATCATAACAGGCTCCTGCAAGGTCTTGCAAGCTATTAAAGGACCACTATAGGAACCCAGACCACTTCAGCTCAATGAAGTGGTCTGGGTGCCAGGTCCCCCAAGTTTTAATCCTGTAGCTCAAAATTGTATGTTTACACTGCAGGGTTAATCCAGCTCTGGTGGCTGACTTCCTGACAACCACTAGAGGCCGCTTCCGCAATTTACACGGAGTAAATCGCACTTATTCGATGCTGGATTCCCTTATGATTTGACATGGATGCCGTTACGGAGTCCAGCGTCAAATAGGATCCCCATAGGAAAGCATTGAGTAATATAAGTGGGTTTGAATGCGCGCACGCCTGCCTCTGGCTGTGCATTCGGCTCCACTCAGGAGCTGACGTCGGCGGGGAAGGAGAGGTCACCAGCGCTGAGGGAGCCTGGCGCTGTATTAAGGTAAGTGTCTGAAGGGGTTTTAACCCCTTTAGAGCCCAAGGAGGGGAGCAATCCAAGAGCCTATAGTACCAGGAAAACGGGTTTGTTTTCCTGGCACTATAGGATTCTTTTAACAGAGCGTTAGAGAAATTCTAATTAAACAGAATGTGCAATGAATGAAGTTTCAACTTTAGATCTCTCTTTACAGGAAGTGTTTAGGAAAGCTGTGTAAGTCACATGCAGAAATATGTGACTTGGGCTGCATAAAGTGATTTAACTCCTAAATGGCAGAGAATTGAGCAATGAAAAGTAGATCCTTCCACTGCAGTAGACATGTTTTATGGTACTGTAGTTTGTGACGTGACCAGTGAAGGGGCAACTATTGGAGCATAAGTGTCGTCATAGGTGTACATAAGGGGTGTGCCAGCTCTACCCTAATGCAGAGGTAAACCGCCCTCCCATTCACTGTTTATTTCTCAATGACATTTTTGCATGAGTTTGGGCTTGCTTGTTAGGTTTTAAAGACAGATACATGACTATCTCTATACATACCTTGTTACATTGTATTTAAATAAATATGTATTTTTCAACAAATGTCTAGATTTTAGTATTTTGCTCTTTGTACACACTTTAATACAGCTTAGAGGTTAGCCCCCTGTCAGCTGTTTAATGAGTGGAACATTTTAAATTAGGGGCTCTGTCAAAACTAGGGACTGAAAATATTGTGATTCTCCTTATGTCCTCTCTGCATCATCTTGATGTGATAACAGTGACAGTGATTTAGAGGAACTTTTTAGTTAACCATGGATGACAAATATTGCATAAAGTATTGGACAGCTAATTGAAGATCCTTGGTTGATAGTAAAGTTTATTGATAAGATATTTTTATACATTCATACATATTGAACATGTAAAGGTCCTAGAAAAGGGTGACCTTGGGCTAGAGAAGAAGGTTTTTTACTTGCACACTATACCAAGTCCCCATGCACATTTAAATAACTGGAGTTTTTTTTAGTATCACTCCAATGGCCAGTTAAGTATAAGCTAAGCTACCACGCAAAGGCAAAACCTCTTAGGTGAGTACTGCACTAAAAATTCCACCTTGCTGTCTTCAGCTATAAGTTAAAATCTCTAACAAGACAGAGAGGGGTATTCTTTTAAGCCCCTACACACTTCTTAACCCTTAATAGGGAACACATGGGATTGGCGGCAGCAGTGGCGTACACACAACCCATGGGGCCCAGGTGCGAAAACTGATCCGTGGGCCCCTTCCGCGCGCGTGCATACTCTGCGCGGGCTGGGGCCGCAACACATGGCGGCGGGCACCTGGTCGCGGTATGTACGCCAGTGCATGCATAAACACATACGCTTAAAGGACCACTACAGACACCCAGATCACATCAGCTCAAAGAAGTGGTCTGGGTGCCAGGTCTCTCTAGTTTTAACCCTGCAGCTGAAAAAATAGAAGTTTCAGAGAAACTGCTATGTTTCACTGAGGGTTAATCCAGCCTCTAGTGGCTGTCTCATCGACAGCCGCTAGAGGATTTTCTGCAATTCTCACTGTGAAAATCACAGTGAGAAGACGCTGAACGTCCATAGGAAAGCATTGAGTAATGCTTTCCTATGGGCGGTTTGAATGCGCGCTCGGCTCTTGCCACGCATGCGCATTCGGAGCTGAGAGGCGGATCGGGGCGGAGAGATCCCCAGCGCCAAGGGAGTCCGGCGCTGGAGAAAGGTAAGTGCTTAAGACACACACACATACTCTCATGAACAGACGCACACATTTACTGACAAACACACACTCAGTGACAGACATACATACACACTCATTGACAGACACACACTCACTGACACACACACACAAACATACTCAGTAACAGACACACACACAAACACTTACACACACACACTCTAACACTCACACACACTAACACACACACTCTCTCTCAAACACACACTAACATACACTCACACACACACACACACACTCACACACACACACTCTAACACTAACACACACTAACTCACACACTCTCTCTCAAACACACACTAACATACACTCACACACACACACACACACTAACTCACACACACACACTAACACACTAACATACACTCACACACACACACTAACACACACTCACACACTTTTTTTATTTAATCCCCCAGCCTCCTTACCTGTGGGAGAGCTGAGGGGATTCCCTGGAGTCCAGTGGTGCTGCTGGCCCTGCTGTCACCCGGCTGGCTGGTCCTGCGGTATGTATGTCACTGGGCCAGCCTTTTCTCCTGGGGGGCCCAGGAGCCGGCCACCTCAGGGCCCCCTGAGGCTGGCCCTGCTGTCACCCGGTTGGTGGGCGCGCGAGGGAGCACTCTCCCTGGCTGAGTGCTTCCTCTTCAGCGCCCTTGCGCGCCGCGTACTGATGCCGGAGCCGAAAGTTAACGTCATCATCCTGAAGAGGAAGCACTCAGCCAGGGAGAGTGCTCCCTTGCGCGCCCGCCAGCCGGGGGGGCCCTGAGGTGGCTGGCTCCTGGGCCCCCCAGGAGAAGAGGCAGGCCCAGTGACATAAATACCTGGGTTGCAGCCGCGACCCCTGTGACCCCGGTATGTACGCCACTGGGTGGCAGCATGGTAACATGACTGTGTAATACGAAAGCAAATACAAACATACAAAATAAAGCCCTGTGCTCCTGGGTGGCAACAATGACTATAGCACACATCAGCCCATATACATACAAAAAAAAACAAAGAAAAGAGTTGTCTGCGTGCTACCCCAAATCCCTATGCATATTTAAACAAATAGAGTTTTTTTATTTCACTCCAATGGCCATTAGGTATAAGCCCACCTGCTACGTCAAAGCAAACCTCTTAGGTGGGTCCTCTAATCTCGAATGAGACAGAGAAGGGTATTTTCTAAATCCCTACATACTTATTGACCCTTAATAGGGAACACATGAGGTGGGCGGCATCACTGTAACATGGCTGTGTGATACAAAAGCAAATGCAAACATACAAAATGAATCCCTTTACTCAGATTCCCACTACTCCTGGGCGGCAGCAATGACTATAGTACACATCAGCCCCAATACAATAAAAAACCCCAAATAACTTGTGCCAGGTCTTAAAAGACCTTATTTACTTGCCGCTAAACCCACATGCTCAGCATTTTATTTTTTATTGATGGCCTGTCTTTAGCAAGTCAGTGTATGAAAATGCATGTGCACTGTCAGATATTGTGTATGAATGCATTGTATTTATGTTGAGTGTAAGTGTGTGTGAATGCAGGATCCGTTTGTGTGTGTGAATGGAATGCAGAATTGAATTAGCTTGTATTGTCAGTGTGTGTGTGAATGTGTAATGTATTACTGCATGGAGAATCAGTAAGTGAACATTAGTTAATTTTTGCATTCTCCTTGCCTCCCTCTACATCCCTGGCCTGCAGCATCTCCATTTTGCTTGCCTCCTTCCTCATATCACAAAGCCAAGCCCACCTTTGTCACTTGCACATGCTCAGTTGCCTATTACGTCAGTAAGCCTGCTCAGCCCCTACAAGTCACTCGCACATTTTCCCACCCCCACGATAAAAATATCGCAACCTCCCCCTCAAAATGCCTTCAATCACTTGATCATGATATACATATAGGGAATATTTTTTAAACTTGCTGCTGGAATCATAAATATCTTAGTGTTTCCATCAGTGATTTTGATTGTTGCAAATTCAAATTCACTTAAAGCGTACATATATTTGCCCTCCTATCAATATGTTTTTAATTGTGTTTTTTACTTATGTTTTTTTTTTTTTTTAGTACAGGATTAATGGGTTTTTTTAAGTACTGTTAAAATATTTTTATTTTTATTATTCAATTATTTCATTACTATTTGTATACTGTGTGCTCTCCCCCCAATATTAAGCATAGTATTACCTCAATTTCATGATTTCCATTTTAATGTTGTTTCTATTTGAGACAACGTTAACTTGAATTTTGTACTCCTATTTAAACCTTGCGTGTGTGTCCGTGTGCACATGAATAAGAACCGGAGGAAGGTCCAAAATTAACCAGGTGTCATTGTTTGTTTTGTTTTTTTTTTGGCTATTTTTGCATATCTTTTGGCATTATTATTATTATTATAGGTATTTATATAGCGCCAACTAATTCCACAGTCATCAGCAGTCATGCATGTCAATTTAGTTTTTTATTACATGTTCTCTGTCTCACCTGAGGCAGCACAGTCTCCTCTTTTTTACCAGTTACAGGTTACACACGTGCAATGATGTCACAGGGAATTGGTGACATTGTGGTACAAGTAGTAGCTGCGTGTAAAATGAAAATGCCGATCTCTAAATGCAAATTTGACATTAAAAATGATTTACGCACGTTCACTTTTTAATCACTCAGTAGAGGCATTCCCTCCCGTAGCTATGTCCCCGAAATCCTGTAACCTTGAAACCCTCATTGTTGTGCTGTAATTTTTTTTTCTTCATTTTTCTCTCTCCTTTTAATTTTTTCCACATCTATCTTTGCCTCAGTATCCATTTCACAATGTTTCCCTCAACCATTGTTCCTTTCATTCGAATCCCCCCAAGGGCAAGAGTAAATGATATATTGTTTTATTTTCCCTTCTAAAAGATGATTCATAAACCACATATTACATTTTCTTTCTGCTGTGGAGTTCTATTGTTTTGATACAGTTTTTTTTTGTTTTTTATTCTATAATGATTGTTCTATCATCTAAAATGTACAAAAGCTACATTTATTGCTTTTCTGTTTTGTTTCGTATTTTCCTTTAAAAAAAACAAAAACTAACTAGAAAGAGCAAACTTATTTGATTACAAAAGTAATGTCTAAATATTTATTTTACCATGCTAGAGGATTTTTGGTTGGATGTAGTCCTGCAGACATTTTTTTTTATATTCTCTCTTTAACCCCTTAAGGACACATGACATGTGTGACATGTCATGATTCCCTTTTATTCCAGAAGTTTGGTCCTTAAAGGGTTAAACATGTTCTATTGTAGTTCAGAATTGCGTCCGTATGGGTTGCACCTCCTGCTAGACTACCAAGCTACTAAATATTAGCAGTTACCGTATATACTCGAGTATAAGATGAGTTTTTCAGCACATTTTGTGCTGAAAACCCCCCACTCGTCTTGTACTCGAGTGAGTGTCTGTATTATGGTAACTTACATTGCCATAATACAGACAAGGGGCTGTTGGGGGCTGGCAGGAAGCGTTTACTTACCTTTCCTGCAGTTCCTGTCAGCTCCCTTCTCTCACCTCCGGTCCGGTCAGCTCCCACTAATAGTCTCGCGAGAGCCGCGGGGTCAGAGCTCCGCGCGGCACTCACACCGCGAGACTTGCAGAGGGAGATGACCGTACCGGAGGAGAGAGAAGGGAGCTGACAGGAGCTGCAGGAAAGGTAAGTAAATGCTTCCTGCCAGCCCCCTCCTGCACAGTGCACACCACTGGACCACCAGGGAATGAGAGCCCCACTCCCTGGGGGGACGAAAAAATATAAATAAAAATGTAAATAATAATATAATTAAAATAACATATTAATAATAATATAAAAATAAAATATATAAAAAAAATATTAAAATAATAATAATAATTTAAAAAAAATAATAAAAATGCCCACCCCCACCAAGGCTCTGCATCACACACACACACTGCTTTCATACACACACACTGCATTCATACACACACACACTGCATTCATACACACACACACTGCATTCATACACAGACACTGCATTCATACACACACACTGCATTCATACAAACACACTGCATTATACACACACACACACACACTGCATTCATTATATACACACACTGTAAATAAATATTCAATTAATGTAATTTTTGGGGGATATAATTTTATTTATAAATTTACCAGTAGCTGCTGCATTTCCCACCCTAGTGGGGTAAAATTAGGGGTCTCGACTTATATTCGGGTCGACTTATACTCGAGTATATACGGTATTCCAATACTGGTACAATTACCACATTAAAACTCTAGGAACTTGGGTAGACTTTTGCTTTTATAGCATACAGCACATAATTGATATTATTTGACATTGCACACAATCTGATACATGATCTGAGATGTTTAATATTAAAGCAACACTATTCATGTATTGCACATGTATTCCTGACCCTATAGTGTTAAAAACACCATCTAGTCCCCCTGACTCCCCTTGCCGCACTAAATATAGCAAAATCTTACTTTTATTCAAGTCTGCTGCTGCTGACTGTGCCCCTGATATGCCTACTTAGCTGACATCAGAAGAGTTATTCAGAGCCAATCACAATGCTTTCACACAGGAAAGCATTGGATTGGCTGATATGGTCAAGAAGGGCAGAGCCAGCACAAGCCAAACACTGCCCTGGCCAATCAGCATCTTCTCATAGAGATGCATTGAATCAATGCATCTCTATGAGAAAAATTCAGTGTCTACATGCAGAGGGTGGAGACACTGAATGCAGAGCTGTACATTGTGCACCACTGCCCCAGGAAGCACATATAGTAGCCATCTGAGGAGTGGCCAGTGGAGGTTACACTAGCCTGAAATGCAAACACTGCAATTTCTCTGAACACACAGTGTTTACTGCAAAAAGCCTGAAAGCGATGATTCTACTCACCAGAACAAATACAATAAGCTGTAGTTGTTCTGGTAACTATAGTTTCCCTTTAACATATATAATCATGCTAATGTACATAGCTATAGTATATACATTCCTTATCATCTCAAGTTGTGTCTAGTCAATGTTCTCCTATTATACAAACTCAGTTACCCCTTTATTATTGTACACTTTTCTAGTACTGGTTAGAACCCTTCCCCCTTGTCTCTGGAACTGAATGAAATCCTGATTCAACAAGGTGATGGTATCATTTCTTAGAACGTCTCTGCTGCATCCCATATGTGCTCTGTTGCATTATATTTGAATGTTGCAACAGAAACTGATATCAGAACAGATGGCAGTTCTATTGTGCCCTCTGTTATCTTATTTTCCTGTTTTTAGCTAACAGACTATATGATCTCCTGATGCTGTGAGCGATGGCCTACTTAGCTCTTTTAGAACCACAAATGCAGCCCTGAGTTTGGACAATGTCTGCATGTTCTAATGCATTGACTTGCAGCCTCGGGGTTGTATTATGCAGCACATGTACACGTTATAATAAAAAAGGGGCCTCTGAGTGTATCTATCTGTTTGTTTAACTGTATATCTACACGTTAACTCAAATAGAAAGTATTGTTCAGACTATTATATATTCTCTCTACTCAGTATTAATGACAAATACAGTTTATAAAACATTCCTACTAGAAAATTTACTATCAGGATTTTTTTTTTTTTTGCAGAACAATCTCATTTGTATAATTGGATTACTACGTAAAAAAAAAAACACTCATGTTAAGTAATTTAATATTTCCTTCCAATTGACCCTGACACAATTTAAAATAAATATAACCGTTTCCAAAGGTGACAAAATCAGTTGATTAAATTTCAGTTTATTCTTGTTTATGTTTGACATGTATACATGGTCTGATCTTGTATACATGTAAATTGTAAACTATATTTTATTCATTTTATTATTTCCTTTACTCTGTCACTTTTGTATTTCATGTGTGTTGTATATCCTCTTTTCATAATTTGCGAGCACTGTCTTGTATTGCTTGCTTCATCTTATAAGGTTTTTTTTTGTTTTGTTTTCATTCTTTTCGATCAGTTATCTCTTTTATCTGGTATTGTGTCTCTTCGGTAGAGGTTGCAAAATGCTATTTAAAAGCTATAGTTTTTAAAAGAATATTACATCTGTCCATATCTTGTTACAAAACTACAATCCTTGCTTGTTTTTTAGCTGGAACTGATTTTTGTTTCGTATTTTAACTCCGCAGGAAGCTGAGACACCACGGAGCGTTCTTGAAGAAATTGGACTGACATAAACCTCTAGCCTTCCTCTGATGTCTTTCTGTTGTCACATAAATGTTCACTGCCTTCATCTCAGTGTTAAACCAATAGTGTAAGATGCTGTCTGTCAGTATTACTGTACTGCTAAAGCTGCTTTAGTTTTCAAAGAAAAAAAAATCCATTGGAAAAACACACACACACAGATTTATATATATATAAATATTACAATTCTTTAAGGGACTCGGAACATTTCACTGTATTAGTTTTGAATTCCAGAGAGGTATAAAAAAAAAAAAACCATTGCAAATCAACAGTTTACCCACTCCTCTGGTGCTGACAGAATTATCCAAACACAAAATGCATTTCATGAAAAAAATATGAAATAATAGTGGCTATTTGGGTTTTATTTAATTGCAGACAAGCCCAATGAACGTAAACAATGAAGGAAAGCCTATGTGCATTGCACTTCAAGTTTGGATACAGGAAGTGTTCAAAAATGTATTTTGAATATTTGGAAACCTTACTTGAGACCTACAGTGTATTTTTTATTTGTTTGGCAACCAAAGAGTGTTTTTCATTGAAGGCATTTGTTTATTTTGATTAAAAAGGGATTAAGATTCCGTTTACTGCTGGTCATTTCCGTTTAAATAAACCAAAGAATTTCTGTAAAAATTCTCCAACAAAGGCTGTGTTATCTTGTGGTTCTGATGATTGGCTGCAAAGTGATGGCTATTAAAATGTACAGCGATGGCTTCAAAGTACAGACTTCCAGTGTGGAACAAGCTTTGCTATTCATGTTTTGATCATAAAAGCTACAGCCATAGTAAAGCTATAGCCATTATGATGGCTTGGCTCTCCCTTAGAATATATCTTGTGATCATATTTCTGTAAATGTGGGAAACATTCCTCATGCAGTGCTCTCTGTATCAGCTTTGCTGTTTGTTAAGAAAGTTAACCCCTTCAAAAAAAAAAAAAAGTGTTCGGAAATACATTTTATGTCATGACGGACCAGACATGTCATCTGTCACAAAAGGGTTTTGTGAATATGTTTTTTCATCTTAAAAGATGTCTGTCAATTCACTGATCCACAAGATTTAATTGCCAAGTTAAGTAGCTATTACTGATGCAGAACGTCTTTCAGGTAACACTGTTATGTGTGACTGGAACAACCCCCCTTCAAAGGCCAGTGAATAGTGTGCACTGTGGGGGCTTATTGTGCTAATGGGTTTAACTTCATATGTTGTTCTTGATTATTTTTATTTCATTCTAATCAGCCAGCTGTACGAGAATAATGGTAGTTGCTATGCAGTCAAAGCATTGTATTGCTTGATCCTGGCATCCATATTTTGGTTATAATTAAATGTTCAAGATATATGTACAGAATTTTGGTTCTTTATGTCATAATGGATTTTGCCCACTGAAACGGTAATGGTGCTATGCTGACAACAAGTTTACCTGCACAACTTAGGCCAAAATAGACTATAAAAACTCCTTTGCCCTTCCACCTCAAAATCTGCCTTTTTGTCTGCCGTTTACAAAAAAAAAAAAAAATAAGGCTAGTAAAGGAAAAAAAAAGCCATGTGTGTATTTTAGTTTTCATAAATAAATTGCTGATTGGCATAGTTGTTACTGAACAGATTTTGTTTTCACACGTTCTTCAAAGCACAAGACTTAATTATATACCGTAGAAACAGAATATATACCATTAAATTCAATCTTCTTTTTATTTTATTTTTAACTTACTAAATGTTCTGTCTTGGTGTGGAACTGTTGGTGTTAGTTCAGGGACGTTTGGCTGTGCATTTTAATAATCGATGCTTAGATTTTATTCTTTAAACTCCTTTGAGATTTGTTGTATCTTCTGGATTTGCTGTAGATCTGGATGCTCAGCTGCAGACAGTCCTTGAATTAAATTGACTTGACCTTTAGAAGAACAGTTGATTTAAGAGACCATCACAGAATATCTGATTTGGTCATAAAATGTGTTAGGGAAACAGATTGTATTTTGGTATATTTTACTTCTATGACATTGGGGACATCGTTTACCAATATGGAGGAGACAAATTACCCGACACTTAAATAAATCAAAACCTGGTTTGGTTCCAGAAAGCTAGTTAAAGAAAGGGCAGTGACTCCTGCTCGCTGATTTATTGTAATCAAGAAGACGTATCAGAAAATATATAGCTTAATATCGTTTAAACTAAAGGCTTATGGCCAGCACAAATTGCAAAGCAGTTTATATGAATATATAATGTACATATTTTCTTGATACCTTGAAAATGAAAAGAAATTGAATGTTTAAATTCTGGCTCCCATGAGAACATTATGGACATTTTTTCAAAAGAAATAATACTGGGGGGTGCAAAATTATACAACAATTCTGAAATATATAAACTTATACATGTGGAACCTCTTGGTCTTTCTGAAAAAATAACATAAAAAGGATCAAGAGGTTCCACACATATAAGTACATATTTCAGAATTGTTGTATAATTTTGCACCCCCCCCCCCCCCCCCACTATCTATTATTTCTTTTTAAAAAAAACACTTAAGTGCCATTTTGAGTGATTTTAGGCACTGGGGGTAGCTGCATTTACTCTTATACACTAAAGCGCAACCAAACGGTACAACACGGTCCTCACATTTTCAATCTACAAATTACATGAAAACTAAAAAGAAGAGAAAAGATAAGTAAGAGAGGAAATAAAATAAAGGCTCAAAAATGTATTTAAAAAAATGTTCATCTAAAAATGGAAGGAAGTATTTAAACATTTGGCTTGAGACAAATACTTTATCTTTAATGTGCACGTTGCAAGAGGTCTTATTTCTGGATTAAATCTCTCTTTGCTTGCTAGAAACATGGCACATAATAAAGTCTACAGAAATACATTTCTGATCAATTTCAAATCACAACGTAGTGTGTGTGAACCATTTCCATTTTTAGATGTTAATGTGCTGTAACAGTGATAGAGTTAACACTTTTAGAAGGTAAAACCGTCTGAAAGAAACATTCTTGTTAGAATTTTCTGTATGAAACATCTACAATAATTGTTTTATCAGTAATTAATGTTTCATGTGTCTGATGTGTTCAAGATGTAATTAACCAACCTTTACTTTCATCTTTTATGGTTTGATGGCTTTTCTCCACCATAACTTCTCAACTTGCTGCATAGGATAAAGGGAACAACAGGGCGTAATGTAGTTCAATCTACTTTGGTGCCAAGTTGGACAGTGCATCAAACCCTTTGAGTACCAGAGTCGTATCAAATTCATTGCTGTGCAATGCGTTGGGCACAATAAGGCTCTTAGTTGGCTAAGGCAAATATGGTATTTTATTCTATTCCTAATAAGCCATCTCTCATTGCCGTTTTATACATATATCAGTTGGAAATTACACTCTTTCAGGATTATTGAAGCTGGAGAATACTATCACTAAAAGTAAATGGAAAATACATGTAAGAATGTTGTATGGGTTACATCTTACATTGGGTAATTGCCTTCCTACGGTGTAGGTATTTCTACATCCACCTCTGACTAAAATGTTCTTCCATTGGAATTTCTAAAATCCCTCAACCAGTAGCATAAATTACCCAAAATTGCCTATGCCTACTGCCTCTCAAATGAAGTTGTTTTTTTTTAAAAGCTTAATGGTAAACTAAAAAAACAAAACAAAGGATTATAAAAGCAAAAATAATCAGCTGTAGCAAATCAGTTGTTTACAAAGACGGTTACTTTTGTATATTTAATGTACTGGGCATGTCTGGTGCACTTAAGACACTTGTGACTAGGGGACAGTTACTGATTTTCCGTAACATGTGCTTGTGTCCAGTTTCTAGCTTTCTGGACACAACAGTACTGTCACAGATGTATTTTTTTTTTCTTGTTCAGTAAAACTGGAAATATTGCACTCAAATGTCTGCTAAAATTATTTACATGGATTTGGGGCATTTACTTGGTATGATGAACATCATTTTGTGTTTGCCGTACAAACATGTTATGGCTCTGATGACCTTAGAAATTTGCCAATGAATAATTGTAGCACTAACAGGGAAAATATTTTTAAATTATCAATGCAAAATGCAGAAAATGTTAAATATTGCTGAAATATTAGAGCTAATGGCAATATGTTTTTGCTTTACATAAAAGATTGTGCAATTGATATTCTACAAATTCTCATTTCAAGATGTATACATCCCAGAGACGGGTATTTCACATTCCCTTACGTATCCCAAATTATGGATATAGTAATTACTCATTCATTTTAATACGTTCCAATTAAATATTGGTAGTACTTTACAATTTTTTTCTAAAGTTCGTGTTGAACAACGTGATCTTGTTCTTAGCGAGATTTCTTGATAAAATTGTGCTGTTGATACATTTCAAAACATACATACAAAGAGATTTCTTGATAAAATTGTGCTGTTGATACATTTCTTGCTGATACCAGCATCACTGAGAGTTGGAGTCTTGTTTTCTCAGAAAGGCAAAAAAATGGTATCTGCTTAACGATGAATAAAAAAAAATAGTTATGAAAAATTGTAAGGGAGTTAAAAGTTTTAGTCTAGTAAAGTCAGATTGGTTATTGGTTAAAAACTAGGTTATCTGTATGGGTAAAAATTCCAATTTTAGTGGATATATGTCCTCTCTCTCTCATTCAACACTAGTAGGATTATTTGTTAAACTCCAGATGAGCTTACATGCTAGAGGGAGTGGGGTATAGTGACACAAAAGGTAGGGTAGAAAAGTAGGTTGCTAGGATAGAGTTTATTGAGGGCTTAGTGTTTTGATGATAGTTTCAGGGGAGGAATCAGGGTGCGGAGAGGGAAAGCTGTTCACATTTTAATTGATATACTTTCCTAAATAGGTAAGTTTTCAAAGTTTTTTTGTGGAGACTGGGTGAGAGTCTTACAGAGAGGGGAAGGGCGTTCCATAGGTACGGTGCATCCCTAGAGAAGTCTTTAAGGTGAGCATCAGAGGTAGGGGTACGTACAGAGGTTAGACGTAGGTCTCCACCAGAACGTAGGTGCTTAGATGGGACATATTTGTGTATTAGGGAGGATAAGTAGGTGGGAGCAGCATTGTGTAGAGATTTGTAGGCAAGTGTCAGGATCTTAAATTGAGCCCTATATCTTACGGGAAGCCAATGGAGGGACTGACAAAGGGGGGAGGCGCGGGCGGACAGATGAGCCTCGCTGCCGCATTCATTATAGACTGTAACGGGGCAAGTTGGGAGGTAGAGCGGATGGTAGCGCCATTGACTTTGAGGGACACAGACAAGGGAGTAGCAACACTTGAGAGAGGGAAGACCAGAAGTTCTGTTTTGGACAGGTTCAGTTTAAGGAAATGAGCAGCCATCCAGTTGGAAATAGCAGAGAGGCAGTCAAAAACACGTCGAGAGAGGTGGTGAGAAATCAGGGAATGACAGATAAATTTGCGTGTCATCCGCATAGAAATTATACTGGAAGCCGAAGGAGCTGATGAGTTTACCAAGGGAGGCAGTGTAGATTAAGAACAATAGGGGACCAAGGACAGACCCTTGGGGAACACCAACAGACCAGGATTGGGGAGAAAAGGCAGAGCCAGAGAAAGAAACACTGAATGAGCGCTGGAAGAGCATCAGGAAAGAGCGGTATCTTGTAAACCAAGATTACGGAGGATGATAAACAGTGTCAAAAGCACCAGAAAGGTCGAGAAGTAGTAGGATAGAGTAGTGGCCATGGGATTTCAAAGTTATAAGATCATTGTATACTTTGGTCACAGCTGTTTCAACAGAGTGACGAGCGCGGAATCCAGATTGAAGCGAGTCAAGCAGGGTGTTGGATTTTAGGAAGTCTGTCAATCTCGCATACACAACTCGCTCAAGGATCTTGGAGACAAACAGCAGTAGCGAGATAGGGCGGTAGTTGGATGGGGAATTAGGGTCATGGTTGGGCTTTTTCAGAAACAGGGTTAGGGTTGCATGTTTGAATGTTCCAGAGGAGAGGGAGAGATTGACAATTTTAGTGAGAGGCAGAGCAAGAGGAGACAAAGTGGGGATGAGATAAGATATATGTTATAGATATATGTGTAGCCTTTCAGTAAGAATGGCTGTACATATAGAGATATGTTTCTGCTGTTGGAGGTGTAACTTTACCTCAAACAACATCATTAGCAGGCCAGAACTAGTTACAAATCTGAATTCAGAATGTTTGTTTTAAGCATGCAGGTGATGAACGCCCAGTGGTGGCATTGTTATCCATGCTTCTCTAAGTCCTCCTTCAGAGACATTCCCCCTCCTCCCCCTGGAGTGAGGGAAAGTGAGAACATGGAAGGAGATTTAGGCTGCTGGTAAACTTGCACTCGGTAAGGTAAGTTTATTATTTTAAAAAGGTAGGCCATGCTAGCAGGTTTATTTCAATCAAAAACAGCAGTTTATTAAAAAACAAAACAAAAAAAAAACACACTTTTTGGTTAAAGTGACCCTTTAATTCATGACAATTCTGAATTTGTGAATACCCTGTATTATAATTTTTAAAGCAGTACCATAAAGGCCCCACCATTAGAATATTTCATTATCTTGGCTTGATGCGCCTACAATAGAGAAACATTCTGTTTCTCATTGCATTAATCAGTCTGCTGTTACTGTAGCAGATTAACATGTAGCACTGACCCATCCCAAGTGTTATAAGGGTTACATTGCCTATAGTCCCCAGCTGTAAAAGCTACAGTTAGCAGAAATACTATTACCTTTTTGAGGTATATACACAAAGCTGATCATTTTCAACTGATAAAACTACTAGTTCAAGGTAATCTCTATGAACTGGTGCTCAACTTGAAACCTTTTTTGCAAGTACAGTTTTCTGTTTTTATGTTTTTAATATTATTTTGAAACTGGATTTTAAAATGTATTAGTTTGTTAGTATTTTCATCTCTGTGTGCTTTGCTGGACTAAGCTTTGTTGTAATTGTGATATATAACCCATGTGACCATTGTTTCTGTGTTTATATGTAATTTAATTTACAATAAATGTACAGTTTTATGCCAGATGTCTTCATTTCTATTTGTCTGGTAAAAATTAATATATTTATTTGTTCTATATTATAGTATCTCTCCTCAGGAAGGTGTATAATAAATTCTTTAGGGGCACGTGATTTTTTTAAATTTTTTTTTGAAGTTACATTGTTTAACCTATTGTTTCTTAAGGACACTCCAGGCACCCAGACCACTTCTGCCCATTGGAGTGGTCTGGGTGCCAACTCCCACTACTCTTAACCCTGCAAGTGCAATTATTGCAGTTTCCAGAAACTGCAATATTTACCTTGCAGGGTTAACTCCTCCTGTAGTGGCTGTCTACTAGAGGCCACCTTGTGACCTCAAATGAGCTGCATGAAGCTCCAATCAAAGGTTTCTCTTAGAGATGCCTTTGATTGTATAATTTAACTGAGCTCTGAACCTGTGAAGTGAAATGGGAGAGAGTTAGGACAGGAGAAAAAAAAAATTGCAGAGGGTTTAGGGAGGGGGAAGGTTGAGAAGACACAAGCTTCAAGGCAGAGAATTAGAGCATGTCTGTCACCACTGTGCAGAGATCTAACGACAGACGTAAAACATGCCAAAGTCACATGCCTCAGTGGTGTTTCTAGCCCCGGGCACACAATAACCAGGTTAATTTCTGAAACTGTCAATTTCTATTTTGCAAAATGAAAAAAAAAATAGGACACACTTTTCACGCAAACCTTTACCGCAGGCTAAAGTGCTTTAGAGGTCTGGAACCTGGTTTCTCAACCTGTGGTACGCATACTCCCAGGGTTACGCACAGCAAAAGCAGGGAGAACACCAGGAATCAATGGCAAAACTACGGGGCCCTCTGTAGGCAGAGATAGCAGTCATGGCCCCCTCGAGGCGGCTGCTGTGCAGCAAGGCAGAGTAGGCACCTGCTTACCTAGATGGCAGGTGCTTACTCTGCTGAAATATAGCATCTGGGGACGTCACTCTGACCCTGGCATCAGTAAACAGAGCTTGAGGGAGCAGAACAGGAAGATCAGAACAGCCACACACTGGACACCAGGAAATGATCCACTCTAGCTCTGCCTACTGCCTCTCAAAGTTTTTTTAAAAGCTTAATGGTAAACTAAGAAAATAAAACAAAGGATTATAAATGCAAAAATAATCCACTGTAGCAAATAAGTTGTTTACAAAGACGGTTACTCTTGTATATTTAATGTACTGGGCATGTCTTGTGTCTGGTGCACTTAAAAGACACTTGTGACTAGGGGAAAGTTATTGATTTTTCGTAACATGTGCTTGTGCCCAGTTTCTAGCTTTCTGGACACGACCGTACTGTCACAGATGTATTTTCTTTCTTGTTCAGTACAACTGGAAATATTGTACTCAAATGTGTATGAGAGTATGTCAATGAGTAGATCAGGGTATCGGAGACTGATTGATATAAAGAAATGACTTTCTCGAGACAGGGGCACTTAGGAATTTGTTTTTAGATCTGCAGGGGTACTTCTATGTAAAAAAAAAAAAGATTGAGAAACACTGGTCAGGAGTAGCCCTTTAATGCCATCATATTCCATGGTTTGTTTTTTTCTCCAAGAGATTAATAACAAAACCACACATGCAGAAAGCATGGACAATGAGGCCACTGTTCAAATCCGTTTATATTGTTGATGGCAATGGGTTGTAATGACACAGAAGCTAAACTGCATTGTGTCTAGATCGATAGATGTGCACCTAAATGCTTTATTAAACGATCTTGAAGATCACTCAAAAAAAAAAAAAAACATTACCAAAATATTTCCATTCAGATTTCAACATAAATAATACATCTCTGTCATTAGTTGTAAACAGCAATTGAGGATTATTAAGTAATTGCTTCAAACTGGAACATATACCAATGAACCATTCATTATTCAAAGCTGACAAATGTGCTGCTCATAGGATATGCTGAGTGCTATACCACGTTAAGTGAGCCCAGTCACTTCCTGGCTTGATTAAAAGCTAATTGCAGACGTTGCTCACCCTGGGAATTAGCAGCAAAAGCAAGAACTGTAACGGTGGGTATATTAATGTGTTTTCTATATAATGCTTTAAAATAAATAAATAACAGCCCTTTGAGTGGAAGCAGGTAGAAATCCCTGCATCCCCACCACTAGAGACCGCAAGAATTCTAGCACCTAATCCTTAACCTCCGTTTCCATATTGGCATTAAGCAGAAAAGGTTAGATTTAAAGGACCACTCTAGTGCCAGGAAAACATACTCGTTTTCCTGGCACTAGAGTGCCCTGAGGGTGCCCCCACCCTCAGGGACCCACTCCCGCCGGGCTCTGGGGGGAGGAAGGGGTTAAACTTACCTCTTTCTCCAGCGCCGGGCGGGGAGCTTTCCTCCTCCTCTCCTTCTTCCTTGCGACGTCATCGGCTGAATGTGCATGCGCGGCAGGAGCCGCGCTCGCATAGGAAAGCATTTACAATGCTTTCCTATGGACGCTTGCGTGCTCTCACTGTGATTTTCACAGTGAGAATCACGCAAGCGCCTCTAGCGGCTGTCAATGAGACAGCCACTAGAGGTTTTGGAGGCTGGATTAACCCTCAGTATAAACATAGCAGTTTCTCTGAAACTGCTATGTTTATAAAAAAAAAAAGGGTTAATCCTAGATGGACCTGGCACCCAGACCACCTCATTAAGCTGAAGTGGTCTGGATGCCTAGAGTGGTCCTTTAATGACTGTGTGTGGATTTTAGGGATGTGATTTTTGCGTAACAGAGTGACTGTGTGTGAATGAGTCTGATTATTTGTGTATGTGACTGTATGATTATGTGTCTGTTCATGAGGGGGGGGGGGGGGGGGGGGGAGGCAGTTGGCAACATACACATCCACCCCAGGGCAAGTAACCTTGGACCTTGGTTTACCTCTAGAGGACATAAAAACAATAAGATCATAGGGTAACTATAAAACAGGAGTTTTTAAAATACCCGTAAAATATTGTTTCACTAAACCACCAAGGCAGGAACTGGTTGCCCACAAAAGCTCTATTCCCTCTCCCTCTAGCAGTATTTAAAAGGCCACGCTTCATGCTTTGACAGCTCTCAATATTCTGTTGTGTGACGAGATCTATTGGAGTACAATGCAAGGCTTTTCATCAGTAATAGAAAAACAAGTGTTCATTTCAAACTAGCTTTATTTAAAAGTATTTACATTTTTTCATACAACTGTACAAAATGGCATTTCCTCAAAGACACCTGCATTCAGCCACTGGACCATTTATAAGTCAATGTAGAAAGATAGACATTCATTGCGATGTGTTTCAGGGCAACCTTGGCTATGTTGTTAATCCGAAGAAATCTTGTTGATAATCCTTAAATGAGGATACATAGCATCCACGAGAGTCCATAAGCCAAAATGGCTTCCATTGCCTTTTTATTTTTGATTTACCACAATACCTGAAAAACAAACAAAATAAAAAGGAAACTGCATTGCAATTAAGTTACCCAGAGAACAGGATTGTGCACTGTGGAGTCACACACTATTATTGAGCAGCCTGCATAAGTAAACTTAACTTAAAGGCATTCTGTACATTGTGTTGATTGAATTGCCAGCAAATAAAAGGTGAGACGGATCCAACATATTTGTATTGTTTAAGCACAAAGGGACCAAGTTATGGTTAGGGAGGCTGAATGCATCGACAAATGCACCCACGCAGCACTGTCTCTGCAAACTGAGAAGGCACTGCATGTATAATGCACAACTCATTGCGGCATAGCAGCCAGAGAGAATTGGAGAAAAAAAAACGGGGCAAGCCAGGTTGTTCTCCAATAAAACATCTGGAGGGGAATAGAAGTTAATCTGTACACCCATAAATACATTATATTACAATACTTTTGTACAATTAGTGACCGTTTAGAATTATTACAGCCAATATGACTTTTTATTATTGGCATTTATATAGCGCCACCAAATTTCGTAGTGCTATACAATTATTATTATTATAGAAGGGGGAGATTTAAAAATAAATGATACAATTACAAAAATTACAGGAACACTAGGTGGAAGAGGACCCTGCTCAAACAAGCTTAAAGTCTAGGAAACCAGCTCTATGGTGTGTTTGGTTCAAGGTAATGGCATGTAAATATTATGGATGCAAAGATCTATTTTTGAAATAAAAACACAAAATGAAGTCTTGCGCTCACACTCCCACCACTCCTGGATGGCAGCAATGACCATAGTACACATTTAAATAACTGGAGGTATTTTTAGTTTCACTCCAATAACCATTAAACGTCAAAGCAAACCTCTTAGGTGAGTCTAACAGAACAATTTATCTTGCTGCTTTAAGCTAAAAGGCAATATTTGTAACGAGACAAAGAGGGGTATCTTTCTAAAACCCCTACATACCTATTAACCCTTAATAGGGAACACATGGGGTGCCATTCACCTTGCTGAAAGCAGCAAAGTGACTTGTTAGTGTAAGACTCACCTAGGAGGTTTGCCTTGACGTGGCACGTGGGCTTACCCTTTTAGTGGCCACTGGAGTGAAACAAAAAAAAATCTGTTTAAATGTGCATTAGGGATTTGGGATAGTGCAAAGGTAACTTTTTTCTTTGGCTGTAGTTAAATTAAAGCTTAATCTTTTACATTTTGCTTTAGCGGGCTCTTTATTAAAAAGCTTACACATTTTCATGAAAAGGAAAAAAAAAAGAAGTCATTTGTGTTCACAGCTGCATCTATTGATCAAACGTATTTGATGCTTTAGTACATTTTAACCTTTACACAATGCATAGCAATAAACTGCTGTGAATGGTCCAGCAGTTCTGCATAATCCTGCTGCACTAATCAAGACATCAATCAGGAAAATAAGCCATTTGTTATGTTGCTGAAATGTCAAGTTTTAAAGAGAACATTCAGTACCATGTGAACATGTGTTCCATTCTGACATGGAATAAATGGACAATTCTACACTACATTTCAAGTTTACGCAAATATAAACATTACTCTTAGTTGAAGTATTCTTAGTGGACTGTACAGTGTTATACAGGTAAGTGCATATGTTTATCTATATATCACAATTCCCAAATTTAAAGATGGATTTCTTAGATGGAAGAACCAATCATAGCTCCCAAAAGGTGTAACTACCCCGTAGTTTTTGTTTTGTTTTTTAATCTTTAAAAACTCCCCATAGTGGACTTTTACATTAAAAGTGTTTAGGTCAAGGCGTGTCAAACTGAGATCTCAGAATCTGCAGTTTAAGAACATCTCTTACTTCAACTCAGGACATAGTTTGGAACCTGGCTGGAGATAAACAGTCAAATTACTCCTATTCACACATTAATTTGGCCACTTACTCAGAGGTTTCAATGAAGTGTTTCCAAAGACTCCTGCGCTCCCATTTACGCTTAAAGGGTTAACTTTACTCTTATCCAGCAGCATGAGGGTCCCTAACTGCAGTTCTGCCCCACCTGCCAGGAGAGAGGCATTGAGGGCAGGGTGCATGCTATGTGAAAAATTGCCTTCCTCTTTGTACTGTCCGACAGCTGGGACGGTGCAATTTAGCACTTTTATAACAGTGCTATTTTCTCTTGAAATAGGGTGTTATATAAAATGTGAAAGAGGGGACACGGTTAAACCCAACAGCATTTATTTACTTGATATAAACTTAATGGAAATACCTTGTCTGCTATTTCTGACTTGTGGGGCTCTCAGATTTTTCTCTACTTTTGGACCGCCTATCAAAGCTTCTGGACCTCCTGCTGTGGCTTTCAGATCTGCTTTTGGATCGTCTGTCCCGGCTTCTCGATCTCTTGTTGCGGCTTCCAGATCTGCTTTTGGATCGTCTGTTCCGGCTTCTAGATCTCTTGTTGCGGCTTCCAGATCTGCTTTTGGATCGTCTGTTCCGGCTTCTAGATCTCTTGCTGCGGCTTCCAGATCTGCTTTTGGACCATCTGTTCTGGCTTCTCGATCTCTTGCTGCGGCTTCCAGATCTGCTTTTGGACCGTCTGTTCTGGCTTCTCGATCTCTTGCTGCGGCTTCCAGATCTGCTTTTGGACCGTCTTTTCTGGCTTCTCGATCTCTTGCTGCGGCTTCCAGATCTGCTTTTGGACCATCTGTCCCGGCTTTTCGATCTTCTGTTGCAGCTTCCAGATCTGCTTCTGGACAGTCTGTTGCGGCTTCTGGATCTGGAAGGACTGCGGATCTTGTGCTTATGCTTTTTTCGGCCCCTGCTGCGTGACCGCCTTTCTCGGCTTCTCGATCGGCGTGACCGATGCTTCTTGTTTTTGTGATGATGGCTACTTTTGTGCCTCTTAGATTCCCCATTTCGCTTGCTTGAGTAATCAGGGCTTGGACTATGATGCCGCTTGGAGAAGCCATGCTCTTCTAAACGTCCTGACCATTCTCTCCTGTCTGAGGTGCTATTTCTATCAGGGGACAAATGGAAGTCTCTGTTTGCTTCCCAAAATTCATTATTTGGATTCTTAAACACATGAAGGAAGTTACAGTGCTTCCCTCTGGGACACTTCTGTCTTTCAAATAAACCTATGTCAAGGAAAGAGGAGAATTAGTTATATAATAATATAAAGCAATAAGATAAAAAAATTGTAATGCAACTACTTTATTACATACTTTAACCCCTTAGTGACTAATTCTACCAGCAGTGTTTGTCAAACTTTTGGGTAGTCATTTTTGTGTTATTTTTCACACAGATTGTACTTTAGGCATGGATTCTCAGTTCCTGTTATGTGTTACTGACAAAGAACACCACAATATGAGTTCAGCAACATCTCCTGAATACAGTGATACCAACCATGTACAGGTGTGTCAGGTTCTCTGGGGGCTAAAAGACCTTATTTAGAGGGTGCGCATTCCAGTTTTCCAACTTGGAATTTTCACAGCTGGTCATCATGCACCCATGTCCTATTTTGGACAATTTTGAAGTCTGCCAAATTATTTTCCCCCATCAAACCATATATTTTTTAAAAGTAGACACCCTAGGGTATTTCAAATGGTGGTATTTTAACACTTTTCATGCACGCACTAATTCTACCACCAGTCTTTGTCAAAATTTGGGGTAGTAATTTTTTGTGTTATTTTTCTCTCACATTGTACTTTAGACATTGATTACCAGCTCCTGTTATGTGTTACTGCCACCTCCATAAACTGTTGGGGGCTAAATCCTGCGACATCCACATTGATGCCAGGATTTGTGGTGAAGGGTGGGATATCTGGCCTCTGATGAGGCGCTGCCCATTCCTCAGCAGCACTGCCAGCTCGAGCAGCACGTCTCTTTGAGGCAGGAGGTCTAGCAGCCACAGATACATCATAAAAAGATACATCAATAGCAGCAGACACTGTATGTAGTGATGTATCTGAGCACCTGGCAGGGTCAAAATCCAGGTCAGAGTTAGACATAGACACGTCAGACTCTAACGCAAGGATGGCATACGCCTCCTCAGTGCTATAAAACCTCTGTGACATTATCACAATCACTTTATTTAGTGATCTGTCACCCCCCCAAAAAAAAAAATTAACCCCCCCCCCTCCAAAAAAAAAAAAAAAAACACTAAAAAAAATGCAGACAGAAAAAAATTGCTGCTGTGCAAGAGCAGTGATTTATAGTGATCACTGGCAAGATTGGCTCTGAATATAGCCTTTGGGTCTCACAATTTTATAAATTCCTACCTAAATCTCTCTAACTAAATACAGATCTCTCGCTCACTAAAACACAAGTGAAGAGAAGGAGGGAGATCCACACTGATCAGAGTCAATATTCACGAACCTTTGACTCTGACCACACAAACGGGGATCACAGTAATAATAATAAATATTATTATAGGGGACAGCTCTGATAAGGACCCCAGAAGCCCCATATGATGCACTGCCTTTAGAAAGGCAGTGCCATATTGGAAGCCACATGGCTGGGGGAACGGGGGGGATTAATACATTTACTTTGTTTATTTAAGTCTTCACTGAGTGCCTCGACCCTTCGAGGCACTCAACACACAGGCAGAGTATCGGAAGCCTGCGCAGTGCATCGGGAGCATCTGATACACAGCCGGGCGCCACATGGGGCAACACGAAAGTAGGAGCAATCACTCGGCAGTCAGGTGAGGTATTGCAGGATGCCTCGACATCGAGGCAATACCCTTTGAGCGTCTGGAATCGATCACGAACGCTTCCAGCCCTCATATTTGCCGCAGACGTACTAGGTACATCCGTGGTCCTTAAGGAACTTTTTTTGTTGGACGCACCTAGTACGTCTAGGGTCCTTAAGGGATTAAAGACAGCTATATGAAGAGATTGTATTTTAATTTTGTTTTGCATAAAAAGATGATGACAAAAAAAAAAAAAAAAACACAATCTCAATAGTTCTTCTGGCACTGGTCAGCTTAATAGTGGCAAAAGCTCCATAGAAAGGCTTTTATTTTGGGCCATTGCTGGAAGAATAGGTAGTTTTTTCAAATATTAATGTAATAACATGATGAAAATAAATCTTCAATGTATATTTCTTCTTAGATAAAAGGCTCGCCATGTTAATATACAGTTATATTAACCAAAACTACTAATATGCAATCTGACTTACGGTTTGTTCAGGTTTATTCTTACAGTTACTGATACATAATAAAACAACAAATGATGTTACAGGATAATGGATGTTCAACAGTAGATGGTAATTGCTGGACTCCTGAAGGGAGAGTTAGAGTCTACACAGTTAAACAGCCGGACAAGAAGAACATTGTGGTCCTTTGTTTAATATTCTATATATATATATATATATATATATATATATATGACCATAATGACGTTAGAGTATAACCCTAGTCATATAAGGACAAGACCCCCAATCCACATTCCAGAATTCTCATGGTACAGCATAGCAGAGTACCATCTGTTCTTTTTAACCCATCAGACATCCATGCCTACTATGAATAATAAATAGGAACATTGTAATATTCTACAATTAAGCTTGGACTTTTTCAATTATATTTTTGTACTCCTACCTCATGCACAATATATGGATGGCACACTTCACTCTGCTGCGTACCATAACATATCCTCATTATTTATCACTTACAAAAGGTAAAAAAAAAAATCATAAAAATATAAAAGCCAAATTTATCCACAATAACCATACTTATATAGTTAATGTATTGCTTTCAATAAAAAGCGTCTTTGTATACAACAGGAATACACAGATACGGTCAAAAACATAACACTGTGTCCTACCTAAAAATTCTCCACGCACTATACAGTTCTGCTGTTTCTCTTCCTGCTCCATATAATCATATTTCCATAAATGCAAACTATCAGGACACACATGAACCCTCAGAGCAAAATACGTTTTAAATACAAGGATTCCTATTCCCCAGGGACTCCCTTTTGTTATGTTGTTTCCACTTCAAAGAGCTTCTAGACTTTGACAAGACTGATTATTCACACACAAGTATTAACTCTGAATGCTGAATAAATAAACTCTCCTTTACACGGCAGTATCATTCACAAAGTTTTAGAATCTCAGTGAATGCCACAAAGGTAAAATGTTAAAGGCACCCATTTTAGAAGACACTGTCCAATTCCAAGCTCGTGTTCTTTTCTTCCTTTACGGCACACGTCAGATATATTGGGCAAACCAAACGGCAAACAATAAGGATATCTCCCAAACAGTTCTGACAATAATCAAAGAGAACGGGAAAGAAACACAGTCCATGTCATGGTTAACATAACGAGTAACTTGTACTCATTGAGAGAAAAAGACCCGTATGCATGGATATTAGAGAGACATGGCCAGCCACACACAAACATTCAGTCCTTCAAGACAAGAAAACAGAAAGCAAGAGGACATCACCATGACACCATAACTACTACATTGTAATAGTTAAGATTAATGAATTCCTGTTACTTCCAAGAGATAAGACCTTACTACTAGGAGTAAGCACTTGACGGAGGTTAAAAGTCTGACACTTTACTGCAACACATTAGACTATTACAGTGAATTACAACGCAGAAAGGCATGTCCATATTGGAGCAAACTATTCATGAAAAATCATTAGCACTTACCACATATAGCGGTTCTCCATCTAGTTACTGGTGAGAACTCACACTGAAGCTGTCGCGATGCATACCATCGACCATTAAACAAGGAAAATGCCTGCAAGCATTCTTCCTCCCTAGCAACAGAAAAGTAAATGTTGTAGAAAAACAATATTATACTACAGAGCTGTATAGGAACAATGCTGTGAGGGAAGAAAAAGAAAATGCTTACGTTTGGTATTGAACATATACGTTTCCTCTTAAGTGGGGCTCAAAATTGCAGCTAACCTGAAATTAAGAATAAAGCTAGAACTATTCATAAAGCAGTTACACGTCATAACAAAAGTCCAAAAAAATAAAAACACCCCACATCAATACTTATGGAAATGGCTATAGCTCAAATTAACCAGAAAACATCATGTAGAAGAACAAACAAAAGTATCGTTTTTGACTTGAAGAGCAAAGAGAAACTTTAACTATATTGCAACCGTGTGTGTTGTGTTTGCTTGTTTTCTTCAGTCTGTAGTTACCTACCAATCTAAGCAAGGCCAATCTACCCAAGTGAGGCCTGGATTTGCTAATGGCACTGGTTCTGTTTGCAATAGCAAACTGAGCTAGAACACCGTCCAGAGTGGAAACTACTCATGTAGGGCTGACAGTAAGCTTTTTGTCCATTCTCATTATACTTTGTTTTTAGCTACATGGCATTTCCATAAATGGAGTAATTATCCCTAGAAAACATATTAGTCACGAGTAGAGCAGGCATTTAAGCAGCGTTCTGCTTCTAAAAGCAAGGAAGCAGCTAATTTAGGTATAACTAATTCAGCATCTTCCACTACAAGAATCAACATGATATACAGCATGAAAATGCTCAGTGTACAAGTAGTGTTATTTCATTCTATGAAAGCTGTGTCACAGAGGACATTTGTAGAAATGCTATCAGGTTTATTTACAAAGGCCATTACCAAAACATACGATTGCAAAGAAGTTACTATACCGAAGTATCAGTTTCTTTTTCCAGGTTATATAAATGATATGAAACAGTATTAATAGCAAACTAATTATTTTAAAAATAATACTGTGAGGAGAGAAAGTGAAGGGAACGTAAAGGGAGGGAGAAGGGAAATAGAACATGGCTAGGAGAATATTACTTAGGATCCTTTTACTATCATTGGCCACGCAGATCACCACCTGCTCCGGTGTTCCTGTACACAGTCTTATATCTGCAGTGATGTACAAAAAAAAAATAAAAAAAAAAAAATTTTGCAGCGCCCCCCCCCCCCCCAACAAACCATAAACGCTTGTTGCCCCATGGCAGTCAAGTTACTTACATGACGTTCCCAGTAAGGCAGCTTAACACTATACCAGTGTACAATGTATGGCATACAAAGCCAGCAAATGAAGCAGTCTGATTCATACATCTTACCTGAATAAAGCAGTCTGTGCCAACTGGTGAACCACAGCAAGGATTTAAAGGATATACTATAGGCAAATGTATAGTTTTTTAATTTTTGATTATAGTTTGAATTAACTATGTGATGCATTAAAATTGACGAGGGGCCACTCCAGCTTAGGATGTCCCGTTAACTAGCCTGAGGACATTTAACATTCACAAGGAAACAAACAAGAAAGGAAAAGTTTTATTTGAAGAAACAGCCCAATCACTATAGCCAGTACAATCTCCTGTAGTGGTTAAGGTGCCAAGAGTGCCCTTGTGCCATTCAAGTGTATGTAGTCAAAACATTTAGGATATTGTTTTCTGGGGTCTGCCGGTCATTGCTTCTCTGCAGCCTGGAAGCTCCCTGCATTGAGCTAGTGCTGCTCCTTACACTGGGATGGTACCAGGGTGCTGCTGGCATCATATAGCACTACTATAGAAGACTGTAGGAGTTAGGGAGCTTGGAGTCTTTTTAAAATTATACAGAAAAAAAGGCTGAAACAGAAATCTTGTTTGAAAGAAACAAAACCTCACAATTTGGTTGATAAAAGATGTAATATTGTCCTACACTGGTTTGGACATTATATTAGTTAGAATCACTAGTTAACAAAACAAACGCAACGTTAATCTTAATGCACCACATTTGCTCATAACAAATCGCATATGCAACAATGGGTACATATTTTCTAAATTTCTTGAAATAACACTATTCTACAGGTGTTATAAGCAGCATTTTTTTTCTATGTTAAAATAAGTTGAAACAATTGTGAACAAGTTCAACTAATCTCTGAAAAAGTTTGTTCCCATTTACTATTTGTTGAATTTAACACTGAAAAAAAATGTAAATGTGGCATGTACAGTTGATCTATTAGTGGCTTCTTTATAACGGACTCAGAATCCTACTTGGCTAAACTGACTCATTAAGTCTTGATTAAAGTCTTGTGGTGACCGTTCCAGAACTTAACAAATCCTCTGGCTTTGACTTGAAAGCACTCATGGTGTTGTACATATCCTAAACTACAATGGGCTCTGCTAAGCAGCTGGCTAAGGATCAAAAAATATAAAATTTACTATTTTAAAGCAGAGGAAGATTGTAAAAAGACAATTAAATTCCTGCTTGAAAGCTCCACTGTCCAAAATAATATTTAACCCCTTAAGGACACATGACATGTGTGACATGTCATGATTCCCTTTTATTCCAGAAGTTTGTTTTAAAAACAGAAGCAGAATTGTGCGTCAAGCTTTCTAGCTACAATCACCAAAGGTAAGTTTGGACAAAAATAAAAACTAGAAACATTTGAAGAATAGAACAACTTTTCAACTGCTTTTCAAGTATGCAGGTGGAACTATTATGTTTTAGAGTTGAGTGGCTGCCAGTGGCACGGGAAATTCAGTAAGGGTAGAGAGAAGAATTGATTCTGCTTTTAAAAAACAAAACAAAAAAAAAAACATACCCTAGGAGTAGGCAAATCTTTGGCATGTGCTGTGCACTACATCTCCCATAACGTGCTTACAGCCATAATGTTGGCAAGGCATCAGGGGATATATCATTTACAACATCTGGATTACCAAAGGTTGCCGACTCCCGTTCTAGACACAAGCGACTCAATGTGAGTGTAAAACTGAAGCTGAAAAGATGTTAAAAATTATGACAAAACAATGATTCTGCTTGAAAAATTACTGAAAATCTCTGGGTTGATCGAAAACATATAGTGCAGATACAGCAACCAAATGTACGGAAGTGTGGAAAACAATTCCTTAAACAAGAACAGAAAGTGTTGGCTTCCTAGAGTTTAAAGGCCGTGAACAAGTACTGAATAAAAGGTGCTCAAACTTTAGCATATTAGAGTATGGTTATTCCCTGGGATAAATACAAAGAAACAGCATCACTTTCCTGTATTAAGCCATCATTGTTGTAGTGTATTATAGCAATCTTCTGTTAGAGAACAAATGTATTAGTTCCAGTTTATCAAGTGATTATGCAAATCATGATGTGGCACTCATTATTCAAGACACATGAACTGTTACTTTCTGTTCCAAGCTGACTTACCTTGAACTGAACCAATTTGCCAACGCTTTTAAATTCAGGAACCGCGTCAGCGTAGAAATCTAAAAAGTGCTGGTATATCTCTTCTTCACCATATTCGAGACCGGCATCGGTGTCATAATCATCCCGTCTGCACTGCTCCATACCATATGTTATAAACATACCACGTATAAGGAGTGTTTGGCTACAAGATGGATAGTTGTGCCTGCGAGAACACCTGTGTAACATGGAAAGAAAAAAAAGATAAAAGGATAAACAATTATATCTGAAGTTTTGATGCAATTTGTTACATCAAAGAAAATAATCCTAAAGTAAAAATAAAATAAAAAATAAACGGTGCAAGTGTTCAAATGCATATCGATGCATTAAAGATTTCAGCTTACTAAACTAGTTAGTTTCGTAGAGAGAAAGAAAGTAATCTGATGTACAGATCCATGGAATAAAAAAAATTAAAAAGAAAGTAGATTTTTACCTTTCCCCAAACTTGCAAGCTCCAGTTTTTATATAGAATGGACAATTTGCTCTATCCCTTTCTGTGCCATATCCTTTCGGGGTTTCTGGGTTATGAAAAGTATCGCCATTCTCCAGCTATTCAGAAAACAAGCATCTCAATGTGAATACCATTCAAGTCAGATTTTGTTGACAAACACCACAATTACAGATTATATGTCTAAATTAATAAACAAGCCATTACGTTTATCCTATTTCATAGGTTAATTACTTTCTAAAGTCCTTACAGCAGAGGTGGTGTGGCAGCAACACCCAGGTAAATTGTCAAACTGTTTTAAAATGGTTTTATAAACTTATTTTGGGAACTCCTGGCACCATCACTACTACAGTGGGCTGTAGTGGTCATGGTGCTTGGAAGGTTCCTTTAAATGTAGCATTTCTATAACATCCTTGTAGAGTACATCCATCATAAACAATAACCATTACTTTACAATTATTGGTATTTAAGTATATATTTTATTAAAGCCATTGGTAATTTGAGTTCCTTTTCTTTACCATTCTATACAGAACAATAGCTAAACAGATACTCTACCATGAAACCAGTTGCTATTTGCAGTACACACATACAAGCCATTATACATGCAGATTATATTCTACTCAGAGATTGCAGGGAAAAATAAGCTCTACAAATGCTAGACAAAATATTTTATATATTAATATCAAAATACACATAGAATGAAATTACAGAGGGGATGGAATGGGATTTGTGAAAGACATGTTAAGGAAATACAGGGATTCAGAGGGTATACTAAAACTTGAATAGGTGTACATAGATCAGACAGCCCAGATAAAACATTATAAGATTGGTAAACCACCAAACATTTAGCACGAATGACAACATGAAAGTAGAATGTAGTCAGCTATTTAAAAATGAACACGTTAAAGAAATTCCACCAAAAACAGGCTTCATGTAATCTACTTCTATATAGAGCCCTGTGTCTGAATCTCTTTAAATTAGGTTTGCATAAAATACATAAAGAAAAGTAGGGATTACGTTTCCTTAAAGGACCACTCTAGTGCCAGGAAAACATACTCGTTTTCCTGGCACTAGAGTGCCCTGAGGGTGCCCCCACCCTCAGGGACCCACTCCCGCCGGGCTCTGGGGGAAGGAAGGGGTTAAACTTACCTCTTTCTCCAGCGCCGGGCGGGGAGCTTTCCTCCTCCTCCTCTTCTTCCTCGCGACGTCATCGGCTGAATGCGCATGCGCGGCAGAAGCCGTGCTCGCATTCAGCCGGTCGCATAGGAAAGCATTCATAATGCTTTCCTATGGACGCTTGCGTGCTCTCACTGTGATTTTCACAGTGAGAAGCACGCAAGCGCCTCTAGCGGCTGTCAATGAGACAGCCACTAGAGGCTCTGGAGGCTGGCTTAACCCTCAGTATAAACATAGCAGTTTCTCTGAAACTGCTATGTTTATTAAAAAAAGGGTAAAAGCTAGCTGGACCTGGCACCCAGACCACTTCATTAAGCTGAAGTGGTCTGGGTTCCTAGAGTGGTCCTTTAAGTATATCAAAAATTTACACACTATCCTCGGTAAAATCAGTCCTGCAGAAGGACAAATATCATAGGCAGAGAACAAAATGGCTATGCCCAGTTATTGTGATGTGGAAAAAAGATAATAAACACATATAAAGGCAAGTGGCGAGGGAGTATAATCATAAAGGTATAGGGGGGGTGAGGGGGTACAAGGGAAGAAAAATAAGTAAATCAATACAAATAACAGGGTTGCTTCAAATGATCACAACTTATAAAAGTGGAGGTAGGCCGCGGGAGTTCGGGGGACGACTTTCCCATTCTTTTCAACCTACTAGAACAATTTCTACGGTCATGCCTACATACATTGTTCTGCAGCTAAAGCACTCTTAGAATAAGAAATCTTTAGACCTTACCTGATTTTCTGCTTCATCCAGCATCTTCTGTACAGCCTCCTAGAAATGGTGTAAACATAGGGCTAGTAAGAACCTCCATGCTGCACAGTATCTGATTCTGGGGTTAAGAACGTTAAGTGCATTTAAATATAAATTAATAAGCTTGATTTTCTAGAATGCTATGTTCTGTGACTTGCCCAGGCAGTAGTAATCAGGAAAATATACAGAACTAGATAAGACGGAACAGCACAGAATACTACGTCAAGTATTACTATAGAAGATACATTTATTACATAAAAATATACACAAACAGTAGCAGATAAATTAACAAAATATATCAAGTCTGAGAAAGAAATGAAACAAAAGAAACAAAGTAATTAACAAGAAAGTGATAGAATATTCTTAAAAGGAATAAACTTTAAGGGCATCACTTTCCACAAAAAAAACACAAATAACATAAAATGAATATTATTTATATTGGGGACAGATGAGCCAGAACATGTATAGCTTGGAGGATAGACGAGACAGGGGGGATATGATAGAAACATTTAAATACATAAAGGGAATCAACACAGTAAAGGAGGAGACTATATTTAAAAGAAGAAAAACTACCACAACAAGAGGACATAGTCTTAAATTAGAGGGACAAAGGTTTAAAAATAATATCAGGAAGTATTACTTTACTGAGAGGGTAGTGGATACATGGAATAGTCTTCCAGCTGAAGTGGTAGAGGATAACACAGTGAAGGAGTTTAAGCATGAGTGGGATAGGCATAAAGCTATCCTAGCTATAAGATAAGGCCGGGGAATAATGAAACTATTTAAAAAAAAAATTGGGCAGACAAGATGGGCCGAATGGTTCTTATCTGCTGTCATATTCTATGTTTCTATCGTGTGAGGACACTTTAAGAATATTCTATCAATCTCATTATGTTAATTACTTTATCTGCACTCATTTCTTATACTTGATATTTTTGTTCATTTATTTGCTACTGTTTATATATCTTTTGATGTAATAAATGTATCTTCTACTATAGTAATATTTTACATAGTATTCTGTAATCTAGTTCTGTATATTTTACGGATTACTTTTCAGTAAATCACCTTTTTTTTGGAGCTACACAATAGCGCTGTGTATTCCAGATATCGATATTTCTTAACAAGTTCATTTATATTTTTCTACCCTGGTTGGTATTTTATTTATTTTTTTCATCTTTGCCCAGACAATAGTCACCCATAGCGGACACACCAGACACTAGGCTGACACAACAACATTATTACAAAGGCTAGGTGTCCCTTCTACAGAAAGTTATCCCTGTAAATGGTTAATCAAATTGTGCCACGCTACAGTTATTTTGAGCTACTAAGCTACAATTAAAAGAGAAAATGCATTTTAAGAATGTATAACATCAAGATTAAAAAAAGATACATCTCGAAGATAATCAGGACTGAGCAGTATCACCTTTGTAATTGAAATCTGTTAAGGAATGGAGTTTGAACGAACAGCTCTAAACCATACATACAACTACACTGCCTAAAGAAATCCAGTAGATAGATGAAAACCACAATTAAACTGTGTCTTAAACAACCAAAAAGGACAATTATATGTCCGATTTACTGAATTAAATTCAAGTGTCGACATTGAGCCTAAAAGAGATGTTTTGGAAAAATCTCCAACCCTGCTATAGTTGGGCTTACCAGTCTGAAGTCATATGCTAAAGCATAAGTTCATAACATTGGACATTATTCACTGGGACAAAGCAGTCAGATAACAAATGATCTGTAGTGGTTATGGTACTTAGAGCAAGAATCGAATTTTCTACTCACTCTAGATGACTGAATATTTAGCCCTTGTGAGTAACTTTTAAGGCCTCACTAATATCATGGGATTTCAAATCTTGAGCCCTGACGTAGAATTTCCCTTTATTTTTAAATACTGGAAAATATAATATTAATTAATAAAGAAAAAGTTCCACTTTTCGCACTAGAAAATGTTACATTTTAATAGGCCTCCCAGACAAAGAGGGGATCTGAATAGGCTAGTTTTGTCATTATTTTTATGCAAACTGGTGAGCTAAAATCAGACCTAATCACATAACAGAACAAATAAAATCTCTGAAGGATACACGGCATAGATTTAGCCATATTTAAGTAAGTGAATAAATAGAACCAATTCATCAAGAATATTGATTTCAATTATAAACCCTGCATGCACACTGTACATTCTAGATTTCCAGGAATAAAACAAACCATTAATCACTGTTAAACTGAAAGGCCAATCAATTGGAATTGCTTAAAAAAAAAAAAAAAAAAAGTATAAAGATTTATTTGAAGCTTCAATAATGCACACATTATGGATCTTGGATAGCATAAAGCCACTCAGCAATTGCTATAGGTGAACTAAAAAAAAAATATATGCATATGTGCAGTTCTCTTGGCTCACATTCAGCAGTCTCAGGTGCTCTATTTTATACCTACCTCTGGAACCAGTATTTGGACAAAGAAAATGTGTCTGAAAAAGGAGTCAATACATGTCATGACTATAAGGAATTATCAGAAATCTAGTAATCTTAGAAAAATGCGTCCATACGCAACTATGTGAGTATTACCAACAATCTAACTATCTGACCCCTAAACAATCAGGTTTTCGCCAGAATCACTCTACTACAACTGCTTAAAAGTTTGCAATGACATCCAAACTGGCATGGAACAAGGAGATCTAACTGGAGCTATTTTCCTTGATTTTGCAAAGGCCTTTGACACAGTAGACCACGATATTCTACTGCACAAACTCAAAAACTCAAGTATTGGTGATTGTTCGCTAACCTGGTTTCGATTATATTTATCGGATCGCACGCAATATGTGTCCATTTCTGACAGTGACTTTCTCACTCTCCCAGTCACATGTGGTGTTCCCCAAGGTTTCGCTCTCGGCCCCCTACTACTCACATTATTTATAAATGATCTGCCTAATGTCTGCAAATCCTCAAATGTACGCAGACGACATTAATCTATGCAAGCAAATCTAATCTACCGCAGCTTGAGGCTGTGCTCCAAGACCAGTTCACAGAGGTAGAAAAGTGGATTGCAAAAAACAAACTCTTCCTGAACACTGACAAAACTGTCACAATGATCTTTGGAACAGAACCTAAACCACACAATTCCTACTTATCCATCAAAACAAAAAGTACACTGACCGTAGTCCACTCTTTCAAATACCTGAGTATGTTGTTAGATCCCAATCTATCTTTTGGCCTCCACATAGAAAAACTTGCATCTGAACTTTATCCAAAACTAGGTGCCCTGTACAGAAACAAATCGTGATACAATACCTGCGCTTACTCCCATCACTCATGGGCGGCAGCAACGACCACAGTACACATCAGCCCCAATACATATAGTGAAAACCAAAAAAAAAAGTTACCTGTGCTCTCTCCTAAATCCCCATGTTTATTTAAACAAATGGAGGTCATTTAGTTACTCCAATGGCCATTGGAAGGAATGCCCTCCTGCCAATGTCAAGGCAGACCCCCCTAAGCGGGTCCTACACTGACCTTTCACCTTGCTACCTTGAGCTTCTGGCAAAGATATCTCTAATGAGACAAAGAGGGGTATTTTTTATATACACCCCTATATACTTATTAACCTTTAATATGGAACACATGGGATGGGTGAAAGGCATTGTAACAAAGCTGTGTGATACAAAAAGTGAATACAAAAAGATAAGTCCTGCGCTCACTCCCATCACTCCTGGGCGGTAGCAACGACCACAGTAAAGAAACAAATCCTGCCTAAGTCCTAGAAGTAAAGAAAAATATTGTACAGCAAATGCTGATGCCAATCATTGATTATGGGAATGTAGTATATGCACCTGCACCACAAATCCACATTAATAAACTCAATACATTGTATTACTCGTTCTGCCAACTTGTGCTACAATGTAATTACAGGACCCACCATTGTGACATGCTAAAAGAACTAAACTGGTTGTCGCTGGAATCCAGACGCACCCTTCATCTTTCCAGCCTTATGTTTAACCCCTTAAGGACCAAACTTCTGGAATAAAAGGGAATCATGACATGTCACACATGTCATGTGTCCTTAAGGGGTTAAGAGATTTTCTGGGAAGCTCCCACCCTACCTGAGCAGAATGCTCTCTCCAGCTGTTCTCACCTTCTATAACCTCCGATCCAGTACCAGCACTTTATTTAGTCTACCTCAATACAAAAAGAAAGCAGCCTGATGACTCCTTTTCCTACAGAGCACCACAATTATGGAACGACCCCCCACACAGTTTTCAATCTTCCCCAAGCCTAAAGCTCTTTAAGAGATCCTTCTCTACATATCTCAAAACAGAATGCACCTGTCATGGTTGATTATATATTTCCTACCTGTTCTATGTTAAATTTTGTGTATGTTGTGTATTAATATTGTTTTTGTATTTATTTTTTTTTTTAATTCTTTATTTTCAGTGCAATAGCAGTGGCACAGACACATTTGGATATGCCACAACAGCATATGTATGAGACATAACAATGAACATGTCAATCTAGAGACTAGGCTGAAACAAACACTGCAATTTTTTATTTATAATGGGCTGGGTAGTTATAACGAGTTGGCCGCTTTTAACACTGGTGAATTCTAGGGCTATAGATAACGATGCTTTGGTTCAACACATAAGTGGTAGTGTAGCAACGATACAGGGTTTGTGCTTGTAAGCCACCTGTCCCGTTAAGTGGCGTAGGTAACTATGGGAAATGGGGTCGCAATAAAGCATGCCTGTCAGCACTGTGTGTCAGCAGGTATAAGTGTATTGACTCTTTTGTGTCACGTAAGACCCGTATATCAGTGCTGCAGTATTGGTTTTGTGTTTTATTGTTCCCTATCGTATCAATGCAATATTTTGTGGACCCAGGACATACTTGAAAACGAGAAAAAGCTCAATGTATCCATCCTGGTAAAATATTTTATAAATAAATAAACTCAACAGAACCAAGGAAGGAGCAATAACAGCCCCTGACCTCTCATAGGATTTGTGCTGGACTTCACTGAGAACAAGAGTCCTGACAGATATATATATATATATATATATATATAAAACCTTCCTATGGCTTTTAATATAGACTGACAAATGATCTAACCAGTACTAGAACAGCAAAACTGAAATAGGATATGAATGATTTTATCCTCCAAGAGCAGGAATCACCTCTCTGTCTTTCTTCTTCTGTTGTTGCTCCTGGTTTTCATTTTTCTCTTTTTCTTCTTCCTGTTTTCGCCATTCTTCTATTAACTTTCTCTACAGAGTAGGGAAAAAAAAGCAAAAAATAAATTAAACAGAACATACACTAAAACTATTGTGATCCAATAGAGCAATATATATATATATATATATATATATATATATATATATATATATATACACACACACACACACACACACACACACACACACACACACACACACACCTTTACAAAATGAATAACCAACAGGACCACAGAAAACACCAGTAGGATCTAAATAACAATGCAAATGTGTATCTTAGAAATCGTGGAGTTATGCTTATATTCATATTATACTTCATATTGAGAATGAGGAGAGAGATTTTTTAGGGCCACGCCATATGTATACCAACACACATCTAAACAGGAGAGACACTGGCCCACGAAAGAGATTCCATCAAGGGGATCAAGAGGAGGAAGAAGAGTACAGAATAGAAAAAAGAACAAAGTGGTAGAATCTAAAGGAATTTTTAATTTATCCAAAATAACCCTATCACCTAACCAAATGAAAGTTCTAAACAATGGGCTAAAATATGCACCTTCCACTTTATCGAATCCTTTTCGTAATTTTTTAGATGTACATAAATTCATGAGAAATCTGTCCCTGAAACGTTTTTTTAGCATCACCCCTTTTCCAATATCTGATGTTTTAATGAATGACAATTTTAAACATACAGATCTTAAAAACAAATCCACATTCTTCCCTACAAATCAAATCAGTGCTCATATGCAAACTTTTAGCACAGCTGTCATTAATGATTTGGAACAGATGCCATCCAAGATACCTAATCATCTACAGAATTTAACTATTTTGGAAAAGAAGGCATTAAAAGAACTAAATGAGAATAAACAGATTGTTATTAAGCCAGCTGATAAAGGGGGAGGCATAGTCATTATGGATACCTCCTACTATGAAGAAGAATGCTATAGAATTTTATCAGATAGTACCACATATAAAGTTTTAAAATCAGACCCCACTACAGAGATTAAAGTACATCTACAGCTACTTTTAGACAGAGGGAGGACCTTAGGTATTTTAACTAAGAAGGAATATGACTATGTATCTATTAGGTACCCCAAAAAAACTTTTTTTATTTCCTCCCTAAGATCCACAAACATCTGACAAAGCCCCCTGGCAGACCCATCATCTCAGGGATTGACTCACTCATTTCCAATCTATCTCAATATATAGATATTTTATTGCAACCTTTTGTTAAAATGTCTCCCTCTTATCTTAAAGACAGTAGTGAGCTCCTTAAACTAATAGAAGGTAAAACGTGGAGTAACGACCTACGGCTAGTGACGTGTGATGTTACATCACTCTACACAGTGATAAAACATAACTTAGGTTTAAAAGCCATTAGGAATATTCTATACGAAAAAGCTGGAATGACCATGGAACAAATAGAGTTTCTTATAAAATGTATCTATTTTATTTTATCTAATCATTTTTTTTGGCATAATAATGATATTTATCTCCAAATTATAGGCACAGCGATGGGGACTAGATTCGCACCCAGCTATGCCAACATCTTTATGACCTTTTGGGAGAATCTCTTCATCTGGAGGGGACATTCCTGGGTGACTAATCTAGTCCTCCATAAACGCTATATAGATGATTGTTTATTTATTTGGGAAGGGGAGGAATCAAATCTGAAGGATTTTCTGTTGCACATGAACAATAATGATTTTAATTTATTTTTTACTTATAAATATAGCCAGTCAGAAATAGATTTTTTAGATCTCGTTTTTTATGTGGAACAAGGTATTTTAAAATCTAGAACCTTTTTTAAGAGTGTAGATGTTAATAGTTTTATTCTTAACTCAAGTTGTCATTATCCCCCTTGGTTAAATAATGTTCCTCTAGGCCAATTCTAAAGGATTAAAAAGAACTGTACAGAAGAAAAAATATGTTTAAATCAAATAGAAATAAATAGGAAACAGTTTGAGGAAAAGGAATATGACCCCAATCTACTTGATAAATCAATACAGAGGGTGAACCAGATAGAAAGGAATCAACTATTTTTACCCAGAAACAAGTGTGCATCAATACATAGTAATGATAAGCACAATTGTCCTATTATCTTCAATTACAGTTCTCAATCATCTCACTTAAAAAAGACGATTTAAAAAAACTGGCATTTTTTACTCCAAGACATTAGGTGCTATTCTACCTCCGAACCCTAAGATCATTTTCTGGGGAGCCCCCACCATTAAACAGAAAATAGTTCACAGTTTTAAGGCCCCTGATGTGGTTAAACATTTTCTAAATGACCAAAAAGGCTTTTTTAAATGCGGGCAGTGCAATATTTGCAAAACTACAGGGCCCCCTTTTGGAAGAATAACCAGCTTCCAGTCACAAAAGACTAATAAATCATATATTATCGAAGACTGTATCACATGCCATTCGAAACAGGTCATTTATCTATTGGAGTGTAAATGTGGTCTGCAATATGTGGGCCAAACCAAAAGGTTACCTAAAGACAAGACTCAGAGAGCATGTCTATAATATTAAAAGAACATTTGAAAACCACACTATGTCCATACACTTTTCAGAAGTTCACAACAATGACCCCAAAACATTAAAATGTTGTGGCATACAATTAGTAAAAACACCATGGAGAGGAGGAGATTTGAGTCAGAAATTGACCAATCAAGAAATTTTTGGATTTTTAATTTAAAAACTTTCATTCCGTTTGGCTTAAATGCCGAACTAGAATTAATCAATATTTTACAAACTTGTATTCACCTTGATGTTGTACAGAATTGTATTTTTCTAAGGATAAGGTTTTAAATCCTCTCTTTTGCTATCAATTTCCTTGTGTAATTATATAAGTAACACAGGTTTAGACACCAAGTCATTTCTACAGATAAGGTCTTGTGCATATGTGTGTATATATATATATGTTTGAACCCTTTTTTAATGAATGTGGATTACTAAGCTCATTTATGTATTTTTATTTAATTAGTGTTTTTAAGAATATTTTTGATGCGTAAGAGGAATTCAGATTACTCTGTGTTTGTAACATACACTGAAATAATTTTTGATGTTCAAGTATTTTTTATTTTTTTATGGACAAAAACAAAAGGGTCCTGTTTACTAAATAAATACAAATTCATTGTATTGATGTGTTTTAGAAGGGGTACAATCCACCTTTGCATTGGCTGCTAAATAACAAGTTATAAAATTACTTTTATTACTGTTTAAACTTCGTTTAAACAGGATGTCATTTATGTTTTTATATACATTTGTTTAAATTAATATTATTCATTGAATATACCCTGTATTGACTATAATGCAATGTTTGCAAAAAAAGATGTTTTAGACATGAAAAGCTCTGCCACAGAAGGGAATCCTGTGTCTTTAAGAGAAAATGCCCTCTGCTACATCTGACAGGGTATATAAATCACAAGATAAGGCAGACTCATTATCTTGAAAAAGCCCACTGAGTACTGGTGGAACACGTGGATGAGCTAGAAGCCTTATATGTTATCTTTCCAGGCAGACACCTTTGGCAGCTAAGTGCTTTTGTCATCCCTCCATGTGAACTTGCAGCATTTCGGCTAGATCGTTGGACATTTTCTGGATTTCTACTGCACCAACGGAGTGGTAATACTTTCAGCACACTGCTTATCTGCTTCATATCCTGGACTATGTTTGGATCCTTAGATGGAAAGTAGGATTTAAACACCATCTTTTTTACTGTGTATGAGTTATTTAAAGGATTTGGAGTTTTATTTTTATATGATATTAATAAACTGTGTTGCACTTTCTCTGCTTGGTTTGTATCTTTGAAGATACGTTGTTACTGTGAGCACTGCTGTTGGAAACAAAGTTTACACAGAATACTCCTAATTTCCTAAACCACCGCTGTGGAGGTGGAAATCATACACATTTACCTCAATACCCAGCTTCCCCACAAACACTGATTTGGGGCTATTGCACAGCGCTGACATTTATCTACTTTTATACTTCATATTGTTGACACAGGGGCAAGTTGTGTAGCATCCCATACCTCGTCCTCTTCACGTTTTCTCACAGCTTCCTCCCTCTCCTTTTTTAGAAGGAATTCTTCCTGCGCTTTCTGCTCCCGAAGCAGCCATTCTTCATGATGTTTTTGTCTGTTGGATGTATACATAATAACTTTCCTTTTCACATTTCTTCTTATCACATAAAATAAGGCAAACAAATTAACTCCTTCAAGACATACATTGTTAAACAGTTCAGATATAGAAGGATTAACCTAACCCCTTCTTGTGAAGATGTTTAAATATGTCTGTACATTCATAAAAAAGGGTTATTTAAGGAACACTCTGGGCACCATAACCACTTCATCTGGAGTGCCCTGGCAGCATCTTACCATCAGGTAAACGGTTTTCACACGGTTTAACACTGAAGAAGAAGAGACCCACGCTCCCGCCTGCTGTCTCTCTTTAAGTGCTCGGGCAAATGTTAAAGAATTATCTCAAGCAATGGAGGGACATTCAAAGACCAACAACTGGGGATACATCTGCAGTATTAAACTACTTGAAAACTGTTTAGCACCTTAAGGTAAGACAACACCAGGGGACTCTTGGAACCAGGAACATGTGATCTCAATACAGTGGTTATGGTGCCTACAGTTTTGCTTTACGGTTATAAAACAAATAATATGTACCATAGGGGAAAAATAGCTAGAAAGTTAAAAATAAATTCCATTATGAACATCCCAGCTGTATTCCCCATATACTGAGAGAAAAGATGCAAACTGAAGTTTGCTAATAATAATAAATAATTACCTTTCAATTTCATTAACATTTTCATCTTCCAGTTCATCTTCAGAAATGTTGTCCTCTTTGTTTTCTTCTGCAACGTAAAAAATAGCTTGCATACTGTATTGTAAAAGCTTATTGAAAAGAAGAATCAAAACTTTATTTGCCATCAATACGGCATTTTTAAAACTCTGTACAAATCCTGTTCAGCTGTGCAGAACAAATCAAATGCCTATTGTGACAGATTTCCTGTCCCTGAATCACTGTTATTTAATTGATCTGAACCCCACCGAACAAAATGGAGAACTTAATTCGTGAACCGAACATTTCGCCGAATGGATCGACCACCCAGTGCAGTAGTGTGCCCCTCATTAACCTGGCTGACCTCTTTCACACTTTCGAAAACCACAAAATCAATAACATTCTAAAGGGACGGCTGGGTGGCCGGCGTTCGTATGGCCGAACACGAGGTGGCTGCCATGTTAACTCCGCGAACACCTACAGCGGTGTTTGGTCGTCGAATGCATGGAACTAAAATCGGCCACTCGATGACACGAACCCTGCTGGGACTTCCAGCCACAATTACGTTCAGTTCGAGTCTCTGGAACGACGTTCGGTGTAACCAAACTCCCGAACGAGGGTCACATGATTAGTTTTCCAACGAACTGCTATTTCGGTATTTTGTTGTGTTTGAAGCTCCTGAAAGAGACCGACTGCACAGCCTGAATCTATGGAACTACTTTGGGAAGGAGCCTCGTGTGCGATCGGTCAGAAATAAGACTTCCATGAAAATCCTGAACCGATTTGGGTGACTTTTGGATATGTTGCTCACCCAGATCGGGGCTATCAGGGGATATACGTTTTGTGGGGTTTATGTGAGTTTTTGGGTTGCCTGTAAAATTGTGTTCTTTTTTGCCTGGATATAATTGAGTTAGTACAGTACTTGACTCAATTATCTCCCAGACAGAGGGGAGGGATTGTATAAGATGTATGGGAGTGTCATGTATTTTAACAACGTTGTCATTGGTCTGTACGTTTGTACTACAGTCTTCCATCAGGTCCAGGTGGGAGTACCCCTTGCATGGGGATGGTCATAAAAGGCCAAGCGTGGTGCCATTAAAATCAGTTCACTTCACCCTCAACATGCAGCCCTGTCACATAATAGTAGGGAACAGCTAGACCTGCTATAACCACTAGCTCTTATAAGAGATGTACAGCTATACTGGCTCCATTGCCTACTTGGAGATCGACTTGGGAATACTACAGCGCTACCCACACTAGGGGAAACGGACATCTCTGGTGGTGGATACCCCTCCTCTCTCGGAGTGACTGCCACACCTATTAATCGCTGGACAAACTAATCAATTAATTCAGCTATTAACAGGTATCTGATTCAGTCTAGTCAAGTTTATAAAGAGAATGACCTTTGAAGCTTCTTTTACTGTTTGGAGGAAGGAGAGTGCCATCATAGACCACTTGTTACAATAAACAGGTTGATTCTTTTGACACCTTTAACTATTTTATATTCTGAACCATTATGTAAAATGTATTCTTAAATCAGTTTTTGAATATTAAAAGTAGTAGATTGGCAATAAGCCCATGCTCTAGAGATCCATGTTGTAGAGGATTATGGGATAGTCTTCAATTTTTATTTCACGTTTGGATGGTTTTCTGGTACAAAGGTGACACATGACAAGCATAAAAGCCTGGCTTTGAGTTTAGAGAACTTTTGTCAAACCACTCGAAAAAAAAGTTTGACAAAACAGGGGGATGGCGTCCAAATACTCCTAAATTCTTTACTCCTTGATTCTTAACAATAAGCTATACTGGTTAAGATGGCCAGAGTGTTCTTTAAAGGGACACTATAGTCACCAGAACAACTACAGCTTAATGTAGTAGTTCTGGTGAGTACAATCATTGCCTTCAGGCATTTTCATGCAAACACTACATTGCCCTAGGGACACTTCCAAGTGGCCACTCATCAGATTGCCACTGGAAGTGCTTCCTGGCTCAGTGCTGCACAGTAGGCAGCTCTGCCGTTCAGCGTCCCCACGCTCTGCTAAATTTTCCTCATAGAGATGCACTGATTCAATGCATTTCTATGAGGAGGTGCTGATTGGCCAAAACGGTGTTTAGCCCCACCCCTTGCCAATTTTAGCCAATCCAATGCTTTCCCCATGGGAAAACATTGGATTGGCTAAAAATCGGCAATTCTGATGATGTCACCAAGGGGGCGAGGCCAGTGCGGGCAGACCCGCAGGGCGCTGAAATAAAGTGAGGTTTATATGCTTTTAAGGGGGGCAAGCCACCTTAATGGTGGGTTTTGCACTATAGGGTCAAGAATACATGTTTGTGTTCCTTCAAAGACTGCTTGCTACTTACTCAACAAGGAGTTAGGAATTGGTCATTATGAGTTGCCTGAAGTCGTGTCACTTAAAGGTGGCCTATGACCTGCATGTTTTATGCTCTATAAAGTGGAATCTGCCATGACAGATGCACACTTCAAAATGTGTATATTTATGCACACTCAATAGCTACACATTATAGTTCTAATTAGATATATCTTTACAAAATAAAGAACCAACAGGAAAACACCATTAGGATCTCAGTAACAATGCAAATGTACGTCTTAGAAATTGTAGAGGTGAGTGACATCAGTTGGTCCCTAACCATACAAAATGGAGAAGTGAATTTATATTTTAAAATAATAATTAAAAAAGAAACATTTTTACCTAAATCTCTTAATTTTGCAAGAGCCTGCCTCTTTTTTCTTCGTTTTTCTTTCTTCAAATAAGCTCGTTTTTTCTTATGACTGGAATTTAAAAATACATAAAACACATCACAATGATAAGAACAATTCATATTTAAGAGAAATAATGCAGCATAGCACATTTTATGTATGATGCATAAGTTGAGTATAACCTGAATTCAGACGTAAAATTATGAAATCAGAAATGAAAATAAACTAAATAAAATGTGCCTTAGAATTTTCACTATATGTACAAAAGAAGGACATAATTGGCATATTTCAATTAGCATGTTAGAAAAAACGATAAATTTAATACTTTGAAGAGAGAGAAAAAATTTCACTCTGAGACATTCACATAAACCTAAATATGGTCCAAGACTAATGGCACTTGGCTTTACCACAAAGTGAAATCAGCACGACAACATAAATACATTTGTTAAAGTGGGTTTCACTACAAATTCTATATTTTTAAATTAAACATAAACAGAAAATAAGTCTACACTAGAAGAAGGAAGAAAACGTAATTTAAAATTACTTTGCCATTTATTAACAACTGAGGTTTAACATTTTCTATATGAATGTGTTTCCCTGTCCTGGAGGCTTTTTAAGGTTGTGCCTGACACCAACAACCTGTAGGCTCAGATTCAAGTTGCATTACAACTTTTATTGCAGCAGCTTTGCCATACAGTCCACACTATTGTTTCTTGTTTTATTTTCCTTATGGTCTGATTAAATCCATCTTAAGGAAGATTCCCCACTGTGAGAAGATTCCACGTAGACAAAAGAGTATCCTTTAATGAGCCACTGATGTGATTACTGAGAGCCCAGTCTGGTGGACTCTATGTTTGTGAGTATATTCTGCTATTTCTTTTTTGACAACCTGTTTTACTTTAGTATATCATGATTTATTTTTCCTATTTACTATGAGCATAAACAGATCGCTGTTTAGAGGATATTCCCCACCCAAGAAGCTGACACTAATTTTTTATCATATGTATCATTTGTATATATGAAATATGTCTCAACTAAAAAAAACAATAGTATACATTTATATCCCACGCAATGCACATCAATGCTAGTCTGGTTGTACATATAGACACATGCTCATGGAAATGACAGTTGTCAAAATTACACTACACATCTTATGGTATTTGAAAATAGTCCGAGGGGCAAAGTGAAGAGCATTATGCATGTGGGATGACAAGAACACTGAAAAAGGGAAAGCACAGAGGAGAGACTATAAGTTATCCTTTCAGATGCAGGGACATTTTAGAAATGTATTTTCAATATTTATACGTCACAAGCTTTTACCTGCTTTTTTGTTTTTATACTATCGTAATTAAAAGTTAATACAATTTTCAAAAGAATCACCAGTCTGTTTCCATTATCCAGTACATTCCTGGCAGATCCACCATCCATGTTTTTTTGGTTTTGTTCACATTTTTACAAATTATATAGATGCTCTGCCCTATAGTTTTCATTGTTTATTTTTAAAAGGTGTAGTCCACGAAATTACAGTGGAAAAAAACCCAACAACATTTGAATACAAGTATAATGAATTTTTTTTTTTTAATTGTTTTTATATTTATCTATTATCCATTTGCTACTCATTTTTTTGTTTGGTATAACTACACATCTAATGTAAAGGGACACTAAGCACGAAAACCATCCCAGCTTAATGTAGAGGTTCAGGGTCGGTTCAGGGTCAAAGTGACTGTTCCTGTGGTCTAGACTCTGTCTAGCTAGTGTTTACTTTTCTTTATAAGGCCACCTCCATTGGCTGTCATTTAGACAGCCACTCAAGGGGATTCCTGGTGCTGTCCTGCATTCTTTACAGGACAGAGGTTTGCCATCTTCATACTCAGAATGAAGGCACCGAGCAATCACTGTGATAAAATGGATTGGCTGAGATCACCAGAATGATGATATCAGTGCGTCCAAGGAATTGGGGGTCCAATACTCCAACAAGCTAGCACACCACTAATGTTAGGATGGGATATACGTTTATATTCCTAACATTAGAGTGTCCTTTTAATGTCATATCCAAGACTGAATTCCCCACAAACCAAACTTGCCAAATCAAATGTTAAACATATGAATTTTAAATTAGCTGCACAAGACTGCTACAGATATATTGTGTACATCTAAGGACAAACTATGTAGACATGCAATGTGCTTAAACAACCATTAAATTCATTTAAAAAAATGTTTTAAAAAATAAATAAATGAATAAGTATTCACACCCATCACATCCAATTCCCAAGCAGCTGTGTATAAATGGTGATAATAATCCAGCAATGAGCTATAATAACCATTAAAAAAAAATTTTTTTAAGTTTTGACAAAATTCACTGCTGTAACAGCATTGGGTCAGTTGTACATATGTAGCTTAGTAAATATATTCAATTTGTGCAGTCACCTCATTTGCACAGGCTCCAGACTCATGACCACGGGCGCCGCCATATTGGATTCCCACCCTACACTGTGGGCGTGTCTGGAAACCGGTAGCGACTTGAAACCCGCGCATGCGCCGAATCGCAACGAACGTGTGATGTAATCATAGCGCGACGTGTGGTAGCGTGTCGCCGCGCACATGACGTCACGCTCAGGCTAACTCTAGAGAGGAAGCTATGATGTAGTGAGAAAGGTTGTTCATCACTAGTGTAATATTATTATTTTATTATTATTATTATTATTTTATTATTATTTTTTTGTATGTGTTTCAATAATAAGGAAACTGACTGTATGTTGTAGAATATAATTTAGTTAAATGCAGGCTGCAGTATTTCCAATTTACAGATAACAGATAAGCACAGTATGCCAGGGCTGGAAGTAATACCCATTTTAATTCATTTTACAGATAGTACATTAAAAATTACATTTAACATTTATAAAGCTGACGCGTAACCAAACATCACCAGCAGGTAAAGCACTCTCAGATCTGGAAGTGACTCTGGTGAGGGCTACAAAAATGGATAAAAAATGAATGGAAGATTTTATTATGAATAATAAAGGTTAACACATTCAAATCTGTTTAGTTTAAAAACAAAATTGCACCTCTGAGGGGATTTGATAGTGTTAATACAAATTTATTTGGTGTCCCTTACGAACCATTGACTGGAACTCTATTTATAAACAGGATTACACATAGGACACGAGGTCACGCGTTTAGACTGGAAGACAGGAGATTTAGTCTAAGGCAAAGGAAATTTTTTTTTTTGGTTTTTTTTTTACAGTAAGAGCTATAAGGATGTGGAATTATGTGCCTGAAGAAGTGTTTTTTTATCAGAGTCTGTACAGATTTTTAAAGAGCAAGTAGATGAATACTTGCAAAAACATAATATTCAAGGATATAATTTTTCAATTGTAGGGTAATAGCTTCTTGATCCAAGGATAAATCTGACAGCCATTTTGGGGTCAAGTAGGATTTTTTTCCTAGTTTTTTGCAAAATTGGAAATGCTTCAAACTGGGATTTTTTGCCTTCTTTTGGATCAACAGCAAAAAGAAAATTTGAGGAAGGCTAAATTTAATTTACACATGTCTCTGTTCAGCCTATGCAACTATGAGTAAAAAATGTTTTACAGTAAGAACAATAAGGATGTAGAATAATCTGCCTGAATAGATGGTTTTATCAGAGTCTAAACAGATGTGTAACAGCAACTAAAGCTATGCTTGCAAAAACATAATATTCAGGGACATAATTCTTAATATGTAGGTTAACAGCTTCTTGATCCAAAGAGAAATCTGACTACCTGTAGTGTTACTTACCTGCTCAACGCAGAGCTTAATCCCTCCTCAGGTTGCCCGGTTGAATGCTCCGCATGGTCTGAGACATACAATCGTGAATGTTGCTATACTTACCAACTCGGCGCTGGAGAACCACCCCTCCTCTATGTTCTCACAGGCCAAATCCACCGCTCTGCAGCTAATGCATACTCCCTGTGATGTGGATTAATTTAGAAATAAACAAATATGTTTAAATGTCTATCTGTTCCTGTCCAAATCTGAGATGATTAAATTGCGTATACGCAGAAGTAAGCTCACACTGACACATGGAGTTCAGGTTAAAAGCACTTCAGAAAATTTAATACAATCTGGTTGGAAAACAGTTGTGCAGATCTTTTTAAAAGCAAAATGACATCATCATTGAATATCAGATAATAACAAATAAACATCATTAATTGGATTAAACGTTATGTGACTATATCAGTGTCCACCCATCAATATTATTAATTGGCTCAGGGATTTGAGTGACCAGCTAGGTGTCCTCCCACCGGGAGGTGGTATTGTTCTGGACAAGGGTGTGGACAGAAGGCTCAGGCGCCATCTTTCCCAGCATGAGGTTTACTCGGTGGAAAGGGGGGCTTGAGCGTCATTTTACACAGTCAGTGATATCAGGCCTCATGTCCAGGTGCAAGGTCTCTTATGAATAGAACATTTCATTACTACTGTGTTCTCGTGGCCTTCAAATTATACTATGTTGCAAGTTAGGGGAAAGTCAGTAAAGTCAGCAGTTCCTGAGTTAATCATGTCTTTATAGAGAATACAGTCTTTGTCTATTGTATTAGATGTGCTGGGAAATTCTGTCATGTAATGTAGTTTTGAAATGAACAAGTTAGGTTATGAGGACAAAATGGAGGATTGAAGAAGTCAGGTTAGGAGGACAAAATGGAGGATTCACAGTATGCAGTTAAAATGGAGTTAGTACAATAATTCAATACAAGTTCAATAAAGATTTTTAATAATTCTACATCAGTCCCCCCTATGAAATGTTAATATTCTAAGAGATAAACTTTATTAGTTAGTTTCAGAAGACAGGTTAGCCCAAAGGCACAAAACCCTATGAAGTAACGGTTCTTAAAGTCTTCTTAGTTCTTCAGAGGGACATCATAAATAGACAAGCTTACATTACCATATGGACCTGTGTTATCTGGAATATAGGCACAACAAGTCATGGTGACAGGTAAACGTTGTTGGTTGCAATAGATGCAAATCAAAATATTATTATTATTATTAGCAGTGACGGTTGGGAAAATGGACTCAAACTTTCCCTTTACTGCAAAATCATCTGGTACCCCCCTTGGCACACCTATGGCATCAATATATATATATATATATCAAACTTTCCCTTTAGAGGGGCGCTCCTTTTTATGTTCTGAAGCATGAATGTGGTGTGTCAAGAGTACCTTGTCATGTATTATGTGTATTGACATAATAACCTTGGCTAGGGTGTAGTATTAAACCTGTCCCACGCTACATCAGCGTAGGTGGACTCGGATCATTTAGTCAATATTAATATCACCACAAACTCAGGATGGGCAAATAATCCTGAGGAAGCTTGGCATTTGGATCTCTTCAGCTTCACGAGGTCTCCTTTTGGGGTCCTCGGCTTTCCATCGATGGCAGGTGGTCAGGCATTATTATGGCCATCAAACACCTACTTGCTGGTATCTTTTTATTTAACAAGTCATTTTTTTTTCTTTAGAGTCAAAAGTGTGTCAAAATCAACAAATGTTACTTCTCATGTTGCAGAGATAGAGAGAGTCTTGAATCTGGAACAATGAATCCACTGAGTGATCTCTGCAACTTTCACAATGCACTATTGGATATATGGTCTTGGTTGTCACATTGATGACCGGCTAGGCTTCTGGCCATCCTGACAAAATGTCTATTATAACTAGTGCATATTTGACCCAGTAGCTCTTTGTCACCTGGATTCTTGAAAGGGATATTGAGAGTTAGCTAGGTGCTTAGGATTCTCCTCCTCTTCTGCCTGAGCTGTCCTTGGCACAAATAACACAGGATCGGCAGTGACTGGTGATTAGAGGAGTAATTCTAGGTGCTTTAGAGTATTTAGAGATCAAAGAGTTCATGAGGGTCTTGGATAGGTATAAAGTTCCATGGGCTCACTGCCCAGTACATGTTTTTGGGTAAACAGAGCTTGAGAGCGTTGGAGTACAGCCCGTCTTCAAGGGTTGCCCCTTTCTGTTTTCCCAGCTTTGTATTTCTTCAGGGTCAGTAGCTGCTTGTCATTCTTTCAGAAGCTTGAGATCTGTAGGTAGGATCTACATGGTGAGTATAGAAGTTTCTTTAGCGGACACCATTCTGTCCACTTCCCTTGGTGCACTTGTGGCTTGGTTGGCAGCTTTTAGTCAGCTGAGTGGTGCTTCTTATCTTCCAGATTGATCCAAAATAATGTGCTGCACCCAGGGCATATCTTGAGTCAGTGTAGGTATTGGCATGTCTTCCTTCAGGCATTTTGTATGCCACTGAGAAGGCTGTCAATTCAGCGTCTTGAGCAGATGTGAGTGAGGAAAGTGAAGATGCTTGACGTACCTGATCTTCTGTAGCAACAGCAAATCCAGTATGGTACCTTTCCTCTTTATCCGCAAACAGAGTGGAGTCAGGATCTGGTAAAGCTACTGCATGCTCTGTCTATTCACAGTTCTCTTGCTGACCCCCCTCTGTAGAGATTTGTAAATTGAATGTTCATGTTTTGTTCTAATGAGTCAGGTTCCTTTCATGAGATTTCTGGGGACTTAGTGTAGAAAAAACATGAGAGACAGCCACCTCCCTTACAGGTGTCTTACTTCCATGGGAATCTGGGTCAGGACCGCACTATTTCCTTGAGAGTGCCCAAAACAGTTCTTTCATGTCTGAATAATTTTAATTTTTCGTTAGTGTGGTATTCCCCCCTGGGAAGTGGCGGAAGAGTGGCCAGAGCAACCTTTCTGTAAAATATAATGTTGTCAGGTAGAGGCAGAGTTGTCTATGGGTGGAGGAAATTGGTAAGGAATAAGAAGGGAGGAAGCATATAAAGGATATAGATATGGTGGTGGGGAGATGGAAGAATGAGTAGTGGATAGAGTGAGAGGGAAGAAGGTGGAGTAGGAGGAGGAGAAGGAGGAATAGAGGAGAAGTAGGAGGAGAGAGGAGAAGGTGGAGTGGAAGGAGAAAGTGGAGTAGAGGGAGGAGTAGGAGGAGGAGTAGAGGAGAAGTAGGAGGAGAGAGGAGAAGGTGGAGTAGAAGGAGAAAGTGGAGTAGAGGGAGGAGTAGGAGGAGGAGAAGGAGAAATAGAGGGAGGAGTAGGAAGAGGAGGGAGGAGTAAGAGCAGGAGGAAAGGATGGGGGGGGTAGAGGAGAAGGAGGAGGAAAGAGGAGAAGGTGGAGTAGAGGAAGAAGTAGGAGGAGAAAGCGGAGTAGAGGGAGGAGTAGGAAGAGGAGGGAGGAGTAAGAGCAGGAAGAAGGAGTAGGAGGAGGAGAAGGTGGAGTAGAGGGAGGAGTAGGAGGAGAGAGTGGAGTAGAGGGAGGAGTAGGAAGAGGAGGGAGGAGTAAGAGCAGGAAGAAGGAGTAGGAGGAGGAGAAGGTGGAGTAGAGGAAGGAGTAGGAGGAGAAAGTGGAGTAGAGGGAGGAGTAGGAAGAGGAGGGAGGAGTAAGAGCAGGAAGAAGGAGTAGGAGGAGGAGAAGGTGGAGTAGAGGGAGGGGCAGTAGGGGAAAGTGGGGGACTGTAGATGAAGGGGAGGGATCGGTGGGAGGAATAAGCGGGGGTGGGCAGGTAAGGGAGCAGACAGGTGATGTAGCAATGGAGGAGACATCAGAAATCAAGACTAGGTAGAAATGCAATGGAGGCTGCAAATAGCCCATGTACAACAACTATTAACTGGCCCTATGCTTTCCCTAGAGAAAAATAATAAAAGGCTAACATGCTCATCTTGTCTCCACAAGCCTCGAACGTTTCACTCCCATGGGTGGCCCATGATGGCTTGCCCACCACTTCTCCACACGGGGCCTTGTGCCCGCGGAGACAGACGCTATCCCTGACTCTCGTTCTTAATTTAATAATTTATATCTAACATCTCAAAATGTAATTTCTACTTATATCACAAATATACATTATCACAATTTTATGTCTCGTAAATGGGATAAAATTTATTCTACTCTTTACTGATAATGTATTTTTAAAACATACAAAATAGACAAATAACATTGCCTTCTGCAAAATAAATGGAAAAGATAATGGAGATTTTGTTAAGCTTATAAATGGCTATACATTAATTCACATTTCTTGTTCTCCAGTTTCTGGCTGTTAATGACAATGTACAATGTAATAGAGCAGCAGGGAATGCTAGCAGAATGCTTGGTTGCATAGGGAGAGGTATTAGCAGTAGGAAGAGGGAAGTGCAGAGTACTGGATACAGTACTGGAGACCATATCTTCAGAAGGATATGGATACCTTAGAGAGAGTTCAAAGAAGGGCTATTAAACTGGTTCATGGATTGCAGGGTAAAATTCACCAGGAAAGGTGAAAGGATCTTGACAGGTATAGCTTGGTGAAAAGATGATAAAAGCATTTTAAATACATAAAGGGAAACAACACAGTAAAAGTGGAGACTATATTTAAAAGAAGGAAAACTACCATAACAAGAGGACATAGTCTCAAAAATAGAGGGACAAAGGTTTAAAAATGATATCAGGAAGCATTACATTACTGAGAGGGTAGTGGATACATGGAATAGCCTTCCAACTGTAGTGGTAGAGGTTAACTCAGTAGAAGTGTTTAGGCATGCGTGGGATAGGCATAAGGCTAAGCACTTGCTGCTAGTAACAGATCTAGAATTAATATACTATAATGCCCGAAGTCTCAATTCCTATGCATATGCAATAATAAAATATCTGGGCTTACAACAAAAATTATGTTAGTCAGTCTTTAAACTTGGCTTATTCATTTGTTCAAGAAATCTTGGTTTATTAGAACTTTCTTTTAGTAAATGTTCTTTAAGATAACCCTTCTTTCAGCATGTTATCAATCTTTGTACACAAAGCTAAAACACACTTGTTACTTATACGTGAAACGATAGACTTATATATTCTATCTACATATTAACCATTACTTGTCACAGACACTTTCCTGATATAGGGAAACTAATAGTAGGATAATTTTAGTAATTGTAACTTTTTTGTTCATAATATATGGGAATTAAGGAAGACAGCATGTCTTTAAGATAGGATGAGCATGACACAATACACGGGCGGATATGACCTCACTGATATGGTAAGGGCAGAGTGAGGGCAGGAGGAGGCGTGGGTACTAAGGACAACCTTCTTTTGTTCTAGGGGCCATTTTCTTTTAGGGCATTTCAGCTGACAAATGAAAGCATTATACATTTAACAGCCCGTGAAGCTTTGAAATAACATGGTGCAAAAATAAATAGACTCACGGAATGCAAACAATATACCTACAGCCATTAATCACTTTTCCTCTTCACAATCTAGCTTAACAACTTTGCATATTCCCTCTATCCACATTGCATAGTAATGCAACAAATCACACTTGCCTTTACATTTTTAACTCGTCCAAATAATTCTCTATTCCTGCATCAGATTCACTTTCCTAACCTTCGTAATAAACACTGAGCTACATCCCTGACTCCTTATCTTATACAACAGTCTTGGAGAAAATACTTTGTTCCATTGCTAAATCTTATCATTAGTTTCTGAATAATTTTACTGAACGCAGAACTGAAAAACCAGGAATGTCACCCCTCCCTCTCCCCCCTCGCGTCTCACAGAAGGCAAGGAGAGAGCCAGCATGAAGTTTTTTAACCATGTCAGCGCTGGAAAGACAGTTACGTTACAATTATTGCAAAAGCAAAGAGACACAAAAACACAACATTTAATAATACTCTTCAGTGAAACTCAATACAAAACCCCCACCCTCTACCAGGGTAATGGCTAACACAAAATACAAAAACAATTATTATAATATACATACATTCTTAACCCTTTGTGATCTAGTTCTTCCTCAACCCTACCTTCCTGCTGAATAGCATTGCTACTCTGTACCAGTAAGCTTGCTTTCTTCTCTGTCAGTAATCTACCACATGAAGGCACAGCAATTTTACACACTTTAGCAATCTCTATCTTCAACTAGATCACACGCGCTAGCCAGCCCTTATTGGGCTTTTCTAACCCTGTTCCATTCCCCTCCTATACAGGCGTCCCAGATATAGGGGGAAAAGGTTTTAAACAGTGTCTACAATGGTGGACTGACACCCGAGAGGGGTGGGTCCCCCCCAGTGCGTCTTCCCAAAACGTAGACTAGTCACTAATTGGAGGTGAGAAGTGTGTGACCAATCACTTCTCTCACAATAGAAATAGGAGAGGATAGAATAATAATATAGGAAGTATAGAAAAGGTAAAGAGTAAGGAAAAATCCTTAGGGACAGACACAGGAGTTTAAATAACTCCTAATTACACAAACAAAACAACAGTACAATTGAAATACAGTGCATGCATCACAGTTCAAATGAAATCAACAGTAATTCCTTTCCTTTACTCGTGTGCTTACTCCAAAGTCACCTCCCTCAACCTCGTAGTGTCCCCGCTCGGAGAACGACTTTCGTAAGTCTCACTACCAGCGGCCACGGAAAACAACTGACACCGGTCCGAGTTCCGTCAGCCTCCCTCTGCACAGCAGTCCACAAGAATGTGGCCACCTCTATCCTCACTCCCGTAGTGCCCCTATAAAACCCACTTATAAGTCTCACTACCACGTGATGCGGAAAACAAGCAATGCCTACTTGAATCCCCCCAGGAAACAGAGTCCCCTGCCACAAGACTAAGTCCCCTACCACAAATAAACAGAAAACTGGAATTCCACCAGCCCCAGCGCTCAGGGTTGTGGTTACCAAAAGAAAACTGGAATCCCCCCAGCCGAAGTTGAGGTTTACCAAAACTGGAATCCCCCCAGCCGAAGCTGAGGTTTACCAAAACTGGAATCCCCCCAGCCTCAACACTCGGGGCAGTGGTTACCAAACTTGGAATTCCACTAGCCCCAGTACTCGAAACTGTGGGTTACCACGTGCACAATGAGGCTAGCTGGGCTCTCAAAGTGTCACAAGAAGGATCACAGGAAATTATGAGTCTACACAAAATCCACAGTTCCAACAATCCTCTTTTTCCTTACAGCCACAGCCACGAGGCTCCTAAAAGAGGTAAACAGGCAAAGAAGACCCCCAGGAACGCATCCACAGGTCAACCCCCCTTTTTCCCTACAACCACAGCACCGTGGTTCCTAAAAGGAGTAAAACAGGTAACAGAAGACCCCCAGGAACGCATCCACAGGTCCACCCCCCTTTATCCCAAAAGGGGTAAAATACAAACAGATAAACAGACAAACTGAAGACCCAGGCAAGTCCCCTCAGGTCCACCCCCCTTTATCCCAAAAAGGGGAAAACAAGCAAGACAGAACCCCAGGCAAATCCCCTGCAGGTCCACCCCCCCTTTATCTCAAAATGGGGAAACAGGCAAACAATTCAAACACACCCAGGCAACAGATAGACTAAAATGCAGGTAAACAAGTGAGTAACGAGACACCGGGCAAGATATTACCTGTCTTTGATGTCCTCCCGGGAAGCAGTCACAGACACGTGGACGGGTCAATCAAAGGGGCCGGAACATACCGGTGGCTCTGCAGAAGTCTCTACCGTGTACCTGGAGGTGATCAATCTCCTTTCCTACCCCCAGGATTCCCCCGTCCAACCTTGTCTTCCTTAGGACGGCTCACCGGCCAGAGGTCATAGCCCGATGCCCCACGTTGGGCACCAAATTGATGTGGATTAATTTAGAAATAAACAAATATGTTTAAATGTCTATCTGTTCCTGTCCAAATCTGAGATGATTAAATTGCGTATACGCAGAAGTAAGCTCACACTGACACATGGAGTTCAGGTTAAAAGCACTTCAGAAAATTTAATACAATCTGGTTGGAAAACAGTTGTGCAGATCTTTTTAAAAGCAAAATGACATCATCATTGAATATCAGATAATAACAAATAAACATCATTAATTGGATTAAACGTTATGTGACTATATCAGTGTCCACCCATCAATATTATTAATTGGCTCAGGGATTTGAGTGACCAGCTAGGTGTCCTCCCACCGGGAGGTGGTATTGTTCTGGACAAGGGTGTGGACAGAAGGCTCAGGCGCCATCTTTCCCAGCATGAGGTTTACTCGGTGGAAAGGGGGGCTTGAGCGTCATTTTACACAGTCAGTGATATCGGGCCTCATGTCCAGGTGCAAGGTCTCTTATGAATAGAACATTTCATTACTACTGTGTTCTCGTGGCCTTCAAATTATACTATGTTGCAAGTTAGGGGAAAGTCAGTAAAGTCAGCAGTTCCTGAGTTAATCATGTCTTTATAGAGAATACAGTCTTTGTCTATTGTATTAGATGTGCTGGGAAATTCTGTCATGTAATGTAGTTTTGAAATGAACAAGTTAGGTTATGAGGACAAAATGGAGGATTGAAGAAGTCAGGTTAGGAGGACAAAATGGAGGATTCACAGTATGCAGTTAAAATGGAGTTAGTACAATAATTCAATACAAGTTCAATAAAGATTTTTAATAATTCTACATCACCTGTATTAATTTGGATGCTGCCCTCTCTCTCAAATGACGCTTCTTTATATAGTTTAAAATCGAGTGACGTCACATCTGCCCTAAAAGTGACAACGTCATCTAGGCATTTACGTACTTTTTGGAGTCTCAGAGATTATGTTGACCAATCAAAACATATCTAATCCTATGTAATAACTATTTGGGCACTTATTCAGTGCCCTTCTTGTTGTTTCTGCTTAGATAAACCTATAGTCCTTATAGTAAGTCTCTTTTGATATTTTGATATTGACCGTGGCTGGTATTTGACTTTGTGTATTTCTGCAATATCTTAAATCTACTGAATCCTTTAGGACGGATAACAGTCTTTTTGTCTTGGTCAATGGCACAAGGAAGGGTATGAAGGCTTCAAAGAGTTCGCTGGCTAGATGGCTGAAGGAGTGTATTCTTTTGGCTTAATCCACAAGTGGTGCGGAAATTGCAGGCCCCATAAAGGCCCATTCAACTAGAGCTATATCTACGTCCTGGGCTCTGTGAGCGGCAGCTACACCTTCTCAGATTTGTTCAGCGGCTACTTGGTCTTCACTGCATACATTCTCGAAACATTACAGGTTAGACATACTGGCCGCAGAAGATGCAGCTTTTGGACGTAAGGTGCTTCAAGCAGTGGTGAAATAAATCCCGCCCTTAGGAATTGCTTTGTCATATCCCATTGGTAAAGCACTGCCTCTAATCTGAAGGGAAAAACAAATTTTTACTTACCGTAAATTTCTTTCTCCTGAAGATTAGAGGCAGTGCTATATTTTTCTAATAAACTCAGAGATTTGCAGGTACTTGGCTTGTGTGTTTTCTGGGGTTGTTCAAGGTGAGTTTGGATTTAAAGGAAAGGATTCAATTAGGGGGAGGGTGTTAAAAAATTTGGAGAATTGCCTGCCTGTTTTTTTCTCTCCAGATTAGAAATCCCATTGGTAAAGCACTGCCTCTAATCTTCAGGAAAAATAAATTTACGTTAAGTAAAAATGTATGTTTTTCTTTTTCTCAGTATCAAATGGATGTAGCGTATACGGACAGGGGGCAAAGAAGAGAGGGGAGGGGGGCATTAGAAACTCTAAATGGCACTACTGTATTTAAGTGTGCTCAATGCACATACAATATTAAATTAATTTATAGAAGCTTTTCTGGCAACATGCTTCTATATTAGAAATATGCCAAACATAAAAAATGAATACATTATAACATTATATATAAAAATATGATTATTAAAAATAAAAGTAAAAATGAAAGATACAGGAAACCTTTTTCTTTCCTGTATCTTTCATTTTTACTTTTATTTTTTATAATCATATTTTTATATATAATGTTATAATGTATTCATTTTTTATGTTTGGTATATTTCTAATATAGAAGCATGTTGCCAGAAAAGCTTCTATAAATTTAATATTGTATGTGCATTAAGCACACTTAAGTACAGTAGTGCCATCTAGAGTTTCTAATACCCCCCTCCCCTCTCTTCTTTGCCCCCCTGTCCGTATACGCTACATCCATTTGATACTGAGAAAAAGAAAAGGATCGGTTATGATGAACTTCCGGGTTTCGGCAATGGAACGCATGAGTAACTGAACGGCGCACGAGATGACGTCACAGAAACCGGACCGAAGAACGAAACACCTGCTCTGAATAATGGGTTATGTGGACATTGGAGCAGGTATAAAGGGTGGAGGAGGGAAGGGATTTTTACTGTTCACTTGTATCCTGTCATCACTTGCTACTGAAGTCCCTGAGGAAGTCCCATACACGGACGAAACGCGTAGGACCCCTGGAGGCGACATAGAGATTACACCTATTGTTTTATACTGTGATGTAAGTTATTACATTTATTTTTACTATACTTCTGAATGTGCACTACAACTTTATTGCATCTTTTCTCCTGAGCACATACATCTCAGCTGGTTTATGAGACATTGAATATAGATGGAAGAATTGATTCGGAAAAAAGGCATTTATGCTGAAAAAAGGAATCTATGTTAAAGGCTTTCTAACTTCAGTGAAAGTGTGAGTGGCCACTTGTGAATTTTACACTTATGGTTCATTCATATACACAGTTATACGCTATGTTCTTTTCTCATCATTGATTCAGCAGATTATCCTCTATTTTTTTGTACGTATTTCATTGAAAACAAGAGGAAGTCTTCGGGGAAGTTCTACCCTGTTCAGGGAGGTTCTTTTCTGCTTACATTTTATTGAGCACTTATTGCACTGTGGTTTGTGTACACACACATTGTATTTTTGCACTTTTCTATAAACAGTGTCTATTTTGAAAAGTGGTGTAAACATGGACAAGGGGTAGAGCCACCAATTAAATGCATCTGCTAGTTTCCATGGTGACGTCCTCACTTTTAACCCCTTAACGCTGTTACGGCGTTCTATGCCGTTGCGGCTTTAAAGGGCTTTAAAGCCGTTGCGGCGGCATAGAACGCCGTAACGGCTGAAGCCCCCATGCGGTAAGCTATACTTACCTCCGCCGCGATCCTCTTCTGGGGGGCTGCCTGAGAGCCCAGGCAGCCCCCCTCCGGCAAATGAGGCCCCCGGGGGCCATGTGATCGCTCTCAAAGAGCGATCACATGGCCCCCTATAGCTGGCTATGGATCTGCCAGCAGGGGGACTGTCTAAAATATTAGACAGTCCCCCTGCTGGTAGGAAAGTATAAAAAAAAAATTAAATACACATGTTAAAATAAAATAAAAGTATTTATATATATATAATATATTATATATATAATATATATACATATTCTATATATGTAACGTCATGCGTAATGTATTTTAATATTAATATTAGTATATATATTAGTATTAAAATACACTTAGAATGACGTTACATATATATAATATGTATATATATTATATATATAATAGATCTACATATATATATATTATATATACGTATAATTACAATAATAAATAAATAAATAAAATATTGAAACAAAATTTAAAATAAATTATATATTCATATGTAATTTCATTCTAACTGTATTTTGTTATTAATATATATATATTGGAAACAGAATACACTTAGAATGACATTCTATATCTATCTATCTATATATAAAATACAAATAACCGCAAATATATATATATAGATAAATACATATAATTACATAAAAGATTACATTAGTATACACGTAGAATTTAAATACCTATAAATGCATATATATTAAAATTGTACGTGTATATTTAAGTAATTTTTTAACATAATTATGTCATTTGATTAATTCAACTTTGATTGACATGCCTGACAACACAGGGAGAAAGTGCTGAGAATTTAATTCGCAAGCACTATATTTGACCCTGTAACTCTCCAAGACACCATAAAACCTGTAAAGGGGGTACTGTTTTACTCGGGAGACTTCGCTGAACTCAAATATTAGTGTTTAAAACTGGTAAATTGTATTACAACGATGATATTTTAAGTAAAAGTGACGTTTTTGCATTTTTTTTACAAACAAACTGCACTTTTATGGACTATATTATTGTTGTAATATGTTTTACTGTTTTAAAACACTAATATTTGTGTTTAGTGAAATCTCCTGAGAATAACAGTACCCCCCATGTACAGGTTTTATGGTGTTTTGGAAAGTTAGAGAGTCACATATAAGGCTTGCATTTCATTTTTTTGACATTGAAATTTGCCAGATTAGTTATGTTGCCTTTGAGACCGTATGGTAGCCCAGGAATAAGAATTACCCCCATGATGGCATACCATTTGCAAAAGTAGACAACCCAAGGTATTGCAAATGGGGGTATGTCCAATCATTTTTAGTAGCCACTTAGTCACAAACACTGGCCAAATATTAGTGTTTTTTGCTTTTTTCACACAAAAACAAATATGAACGCTAACTTTGGCCAGTGTTTGTGACTAAGTGGCTACTAAAAAAGACTAAACATACCCCACGTTCAATACCTTGGGTTGTCTACTTTTTCAAATAGTATGCCATTATGGGGGTAATTCTCATTCCTGGGCTACCACACCGTCTCAAAGGTAACATTACTAATCTGGCAAATTTCAATTTGAAAATGGAACGTTCTATATTTGACCCTGTAACTTTCCAAAACACCATAAAACCTGTTAATGGGGGGTACTGTTGTACTCGTGAGACATCGCTGATTACAAATATGTGCATTTTGTTGCAGTATTATGACATTTACAGCTAAAATGTGAGGCGGAACTACAAATTAAAAAAAAAAAAAATTCTCAGTTTTTTTTTATTTTATTCATAATAAATTGTTTCATATATAAATATTTTATATGAAATGAAAGCCCTGTTTCTCCAGAACAAAATTATATATAATAAGTGTGGGTGCATTTAATATGAAAGAGGTTAATTACGGTTGAACAGACATATAGTGCAAATTCCAGTTTTTGTTTACGTTTTGTTTTGATCAGAACATGCACTATTGACTCCGTCCTGAAGGGGTTACAATTTAGACCACTTTTCAGAACATATTTACGCAGAACCCTTAATGTTTGTATTTGCAATGTTTGTACTGGCTTTGTCTTGTCTAAACAGAATTATTATGCAATCTGCAAAATCTTTCTTATAAATTCAAAAGACAACAGAGCATCTCGGCAAAAATGTTTAACACAAGTTATTGTTGATATTCAATGTTTTATGCAGAGAAATGACTGCTCCCCATTAATAGCATGTACCTTAGCTACCAACTTTGCATGCATGTAGAACAGGGGAGGGGTGTGCACAGCGCAAGATCATCTTGTACAGTAAAGCAAAACTTTCCTTTGATGTCAGTGGGTCAGAGGCAGTCTTAAAATAATGTATACTAATCAGACACTGTGTTTGCAGAGACAATTTGTCAGAGGGCATCTTTTTATTAAAGGAACATATGTTATTGTTAGTAATGACTCAATGGGACTGCTTGGCCCAGAGGACCTCCAAAAGGCGCTTTCTGTGATGTCTCTTCGAGCAGGGCCCTCTGTTCCTGTACGTCCAGTGGTCTGATCTCAATTATGTGTCTGTTAGTCCACCCATTGTACAGCGCTACGGAATTTGTTGGTGCTATATAAATAATAAAATAATAATAATAATGTCTCGATGTAAAACTGATTTAGTAAAACCTTCTGAAAATGGTTTGACTCTTGACCGATGAAACGAGGGAACTCCTGGCATCATAACTGCTACAGTGTGATGTCAAAAGTTATGATGCTTAGAGTGTAATTTAAGAACCTTGAACCACAGACCCATTCCTGGGCATGACATGTTATACAGAAATTACGTTATCGGCCATTCGTGGCACCGGAACAGGAGGCACAGGTGGTGTGCGTATAAGGCCCGCAAAATAATTTTGTCCGGCCCGTGGAGAGCTGGCCCTGCTGTCGGCCTCCTGACATTTTGTTAATAGACACGGAAGGAGCTAGGACCCGGGAGACTGCCGGATAGAAGGAGTACCCGGGAGGCTGTGATCCTCCCGCGAGCATGCAGGTTGGGGCGTTGCCGTGCACACAGCACCCTCACACACACAGCCCCCCTCACACACACTGTGTGAGGGGTTATGTGTGTCGGGTGTGGTGTGTTTGTGTGAGCGGGTCTATGTGTGTGGGGGGGGGTGCAGTGTGTTTGTGTGAGGGGGTGTAGTGTGTGAGGTGGTGTAATGTGTTTGTGTGAGGGGTTATGTGTGTGTGGGATGCAAACACACTACACCACCTCACACAAACACTGCACCCTCACACACACTACAACACCTCACACAAACACTACACCCCCTTACACACATACTGCACCCCCTCATACACACACACAGAACCCCTGGCACAAACACTCTGCTCCCCCCCCCCCCACACACAGCATCCCTCATACACACACACTGCACCCCTCACACACACTGCACCACTAACACACACAATGCACCCCTCACACATACTGCGAGTAGCAACATCATCAATACCAATACTGCGAGTAGCAACATCATCAATACCAGCTAACATCACACCAAAGAGAAGCAGTTCCAGCCATCACATTAGTAGTGATTTAATTAAATGTATAAATGTTAATTCAATCTTTGACCAAATACAGCAGGCTAATCTTTACGTTGATAATTTTGTATGGCCGGCGAATTATGTTTTAAATATCCCAATGGCCCTTAGCAGATAAAAGGTTCCCCACCCCTGAACTAAATGTTTATACACAAGTTACTGCTCAGGCGTAGCCCGTTATAGCTCATTCTGCAAAAGCCATGATTTACCAAGGCATTCTACTCATTTTGTCTTCAAAGCAGTTTATCAAGACATATGTGTACTGTTGATCCTGTTTTTGGTTGTGGTTGCCCAAGGGTTTAAAGAATTTTCTGCAATATACATTTTATTGAATTTATTTCACACCTTTATTTCACCTATCAGTACTATGTAGTACTATTCCACTGCTAAAGTTTTTATGAATGATTAAAATCTGACAAAAGCTGTTCACATCAGCTCCAGAGTAGTTGATTTTTTTATTAACTATGGAGTTATAGGTAAACCTAGTATTGATTTCAGTTAATTTGTCACTTGTGAAAAAATAAACAGTCCTAAGCATAATTATGACTTATGATTAACTTATTCTGAAGTAAAACCTAAAACTAGAATACGACAATTTCAGTTGTAATTTTAAACATCTAGCACAACACAAGTAAAACCTTTTACGTCAGGCTTACTTTAACATGAATTTCCCTATAGGCACTTAATATATAATTTATCATAGAGATAAATTATATACTCAAAATAAAATATTGAAATATCAATTCACCTCTGGTTTACCCACTCTAGGCCCACATTCTGATTGTATTTGCCCTACTTTGGGGACTTTTTTTCTGTCTAAAAACTGACTCCATTACTATTAAGAATATGACTAGCATGACACTTCGTAGTAAAGTGTCAATCAAAATCATGTATTAGTTGCATCACTTAGATGGTGTTGATTTGTCTAGGAATGCTACTGCCATCCTACCACACCTTTTACCTAGAGACCCTTGTAGATTTCAGGCATCAACTAGAAATTTTAAGTGTTACAGTATATCTGCATATCGACAAAAACACTGCAATCACCTAAAACTCAAATCCATATTGCTGGCTGTTTAAGCTAATCATATGTGGACATAGAATTGATCACAATTTTCAGTCTTTATTTCCAGTCACCATCTTGGTAAGAATAGGGTATCATTCATAGGCAAGGGCAGGATACAGTAGCATTATTAGGCCAACTTAGGGTTAGGATGCTTTACAGTCATGGGTGCAGTTTCTCTGGTCATTATCAGTTAAATACTGCCAACATTATTTAATGTCTTTTGGGAAAATTGATCACTGTTCAATTGAATAGACACAAAAGTATTTTTTTTTAGAAAAGTTAGTAAAGAGGTCATCACTGATTGCCAGACAATTCCATCTTCAGTTGATACATACTAGCTAATTATGTGTTTTGGGGATTCTTCGGACATGCGCTTAACCTCTTTGGGGGCTTCTTTGGCTTCAGGTCAATGTCTGCATCTCCACCAAGATAGGCAGCAGTAATTGCAATCAGAAATGGTGAAACTATGGGGCTTAAAGGAACACTACATTTTTAGGAACACATGTATTCATGACCCTATAGTGTTGAAACCACCATTTAGGTAGCTTGCCCCTTAAAAGGGTTAAAACTCACCTGGTCCCCCCCCTAATCCACCTTCTTGGTGACATCAGAATTTACGTTTTTAGCCAATCCAGTGCTTTTCCATAGGGAAAACATTGGATTGGCTGAAATCGGCAAGGAGGTGGGATGGGGGCGGGGACAAACACAGTTTTGGCCAATCAGCACCTCCTCACAGAGATGCATTGAATCAATGCATCTCTATGAGGAAAATTCAGCGTCTCCATGCAGAGTGTGAAGACGCTGAACTGCAGTGCTGCTTACTGTGCAGCACTGCCCCATGAAGCACCTCCAGTGGCCATCTGAGGAGTGGCCACTTGAAGGTGTCCCTAGGGGGCAATGTAAACACTGCCTTTTCTATGAAAGGTAGTGCTTGTATGAAAAAGCCTGAAGGGAATGATTATACTCACCAAAACAACTACATTAAGCTGTAGTTTTTCTGGTGACTATGGTATCTCTTTAACCCCTTAACGACGAGTGACGGACGAGGTCCGTCACTCAGGGGAATGCGTTAATGACGAGTGACGGACCTCGTCCGTCACGCGTTAAAATTAACGCCGCGATCGCGCAGTGCCAGCGATCGCGGGGTTAATGCTGTTGCTGGGTCCCTCCGAGTCAGGGGCAGACCGGCAGCAGCAAATCCGGATATCCCAGCCCATGTGATCGCTGTGATAGCCAGTCACAGCGGTCACAATGCTGCTGGGATATCTGATCCGCCTCCCTCCACCTCGTGTGGGTTTGTGAAGTGGAGAGAGACGGATCGGTGCTACATTGTGTCCCTGATTTATTGCAGAGTTATACTTAAGTATAAAATTCACTTTTGTGGAGTTAAAAAAAAAAATTAACCCTTTCCCTGCTGCTTGATCACTGCTAGCAGTGATCAATATACAGGTCACAGTACTCTACTGTGATCTATTTTTTTTTTTTTACTTTCAAGGGTTAATTTTTAGGTTTTTTGTAACCCTAAGGGGTTAAATTTTATTATTTGATTTTCTTAATTTGTGATTTAGTTATTTTGGTGGGTGGAATTTAGTGGGAATTAGGGTATAAAAAAAAAAAAATTTTTTTTTTTTGTTAGAGTTTTGTTAGCTGTGTTAGCTGTATTAACAATGTTTAGAAAGTATAGCGCGGAGGAGGCTTATGCCCTGTTAGCGGCAGACTCAGAGGCGACTGACACTGCCTCAGAGAGTGAAGCAGGGAGTGACGCAGGGGATGCAGGGGACATGGACTATGTGCCAGATACTGCAGGACCATCAGGAGAAATCGACGATTCCCCTAATGCTGACCATGGCGCAGATGACTGGGTACCCCCTAATAATTTTTCCCCAGACATCCCAGTGTTTACAGGCAATCCTGGCATACAGGCGGACCTGTCTGCCTATAGTGCGCTGGATGTTATGCAGCTGTTCTTGGGGGATGAGATTTTTGGGGAGATAGTCACCCAGACTAATCTCTATGCGGAGCAATATCTGGCACGCAATCCAGACTCTCTTATCTCTAGGAAAGAGAGATGGTACCCAACCAGTGTGCCAGAATTTAAACAATTCTGGGCACTGACCATGTTAATGGGGCTAATTAAAAAGCCCACAATTAGGATGTATTGGGCTAAACATCCTATTTGCAATACTCCTATTTTTGCCGAGACAATGACAAGGGAAAGATATGAAGACATACTAAGATTTATGCACTTTAGTGATAACAACAAGTGCCCCCCAAAAGGTGATCCGCAGTATGATCTTCTTTACAAACTACGCCCTTTAATTGCCCACTTTAACAGTAAATTTGCCGCTATATATACCCCCAATAAAAACATTTCCATTGACGAGTCCCTAATGAAGTTTAAGGGAAGACTGGGGTTTAGACAATATATCCCATCCAAAAGATCCCGATATGGGATCAAATTTTATAAACTATGTGAAAGTGGCAGTGGCTACGTATACACCTTCCGTGTATACGAAGGAAGGGATAGCCACCTTGATCCCCCAGGTTGCCCAGATATAGTAGGGACAAGTGGAAAAATTGTCTGGGACTTAATAATGCCACTACTTAATAAAGGTTATCATCTATACATCGATAACTTTTATAATAGCATCCCACTGTTACAAATGTTGTATTGCTTCGAGACCGTGGCCTGTGGCACTATTCGGAAGAGTCGCACAGGTTTCCCAAAGGCTCTGGCAAACAAAAAAATGAAAAGGGGGGAAACAGCAGCTCTCTGCCAGAATGAACTGCTGGCACTCAAGTACAGGGATAAAAAGGATGTTTTCATCTTAACCACCATCCATGGTGAAAACACTCGGAGGGTCGCAGTTCGTGGCAGAGACGAATATAAACGGGTGCCAGTCTGCATACGGCAATATAATCGGCATATGGGGGGCGTTGACCTGTCCGATCAACTGATGCAGCCATATTTGATCATGAGAAAGACCAGGGCATGGTATAAAAAAGTGGGCATATACCTTTTGCAGATGGCAATCCACAATGCCTTTGTTATTTTTAAAAAGGCAAATGCTGGGCTGAAAAGCACTTTTCTTTCTTTCCAGTTTGAGCTAATTTCTAAGCTGCTAGAATGCCACACAAGGAGACCATCAGTGGAGCCTAGCAGAAGAATGGAGGCAGGTCACTTCTGCTTTAAGATTCCACCAACCCCTAAAAAACAAAACCCCCAGAAAAGGTGCAGGGTGTGTTACAAGAGGGGCGTAAGAGTTGAGACCAGCTATTACTGCCCTGATTGCCCCTCTCAGCCCGGCCTATGTATTGGCCATTGTTTTAAAAATTTTCACACCCAGGCCGAATAAGTAGACCAGTTTTGGGGTGTGATTTTTGGTTACCGAATCTTGGCTTTGTCTACCGTTTATCCTGTCTTCTCTGATCCTTGACCTCGGCTTGTCCTATCGTTGTTCCGTTTCTCTTTACTCCTTTGACCTCGGCTTGTACCTTGACAATTCTCTGCTTGTATAGCCCGGCCATTCTAAGGACCAGTATTACAAGTTTCTCTCTCTGTGTTCTCTCTCTTTGTGGTCTGTCTGTGTTTTGGTTTCGGAATCCATGACAGCTTTGCCCGGGACGCAGATAACTGTGTACTACCCCCGGATAAGTTTACCCCAACTATTCTGTATATGGGGGTATCATTGCACTAAGATGACATAGCTGAGCAACATATTAGGTGTTATACTGCCGTAGCACACATAAGGATAGCAAAATATACAGTAACATCTCCAAGTGTGTGTCAAAAAGGCAGAAAAAATGCTAATTGCAACTAGACTTGGTACAAACTAACAAAAAAATGATCCTACACTAAGGTTTAGAATATACCTTTTGAAATACCCTGGGGTGTCTACTTTAAGAAATGGTAGGCCTTTGTGGGGTAGTTTGAATTTAAAACATGCTAAGATGCTTGGAAATTGCACATAGGCCCAGCGTCAAAATTCAAAGTTTGGTAAAAACTGATATGGCTTGGTCTCCTATATGGCACTGTAGCTTCACAAAATAGTCCCAAAGACATACAATAGGGGTGTCATTTTACTCAGAAGACTTAGCTGAACATAATTTGGGGGGTTTGAACTTAGTGGCACATGTGAAATATACAAAATGCCCAGCACAAATGCAATCCATATGTAAAAAACGCACAAAATTATTTTTTACCACATACTTTGGCATCTATTGGTGAAAAAATGGGGGCATGTTAAGGCACAATATGCACCTTATGAGATACCCTGGAGTGTCTACTTTTACAAATGGTAGGCCTTTGTGGGTTTTTTTTGAACAGTCAAACTGTTATAATACCCCAAATGGAAGCATAGGCTCATTAAATCCGTCTCAAAATTCTACTGTGAGTACTGAAAAGGACAGGTCTCCTATATGGCACTGTAGCTTCACGAGCTAGTGCCAAAGACATACAATGGGGGTGTCATTTTACTCAGAAGACTTAGCTGAACATAATTTGGGGGGTTTGAACTTAGTGGCACATGTGAAATATACAAAATGCCCAGCACAAATGCAATCCATATGTAAAAAATGCACAAAATTATTTTTTACCACATACTTTGGCATCTATTGGTGAAAAAATGGGGGCATGTTAAGGCACAATATGCACCTTATGAGATACCCTGGAGTGTCTACTTTTACAAATGGTAGGCCTTTGTGGGTTTTTTTTGAACAGTCAAACTGTTATAATACCCCAAATGGAAGCATAGGCTCATTAAATCCGTCTCTCAAAATTCTACTGTGAGTACAGAAAAGGACAGGTCTCCTTTATGGCACTGTAGCTTCACAAACTAGTGCCAAAGACATACAATGGGGGTGTCATTTTACTCAGAAGACTTAGCTGAACATAATTTGGGGGGTTTGAACTTAGTGGCACATGTGAAATATACAAAATGCCCAGCACAAATGCAATCCATATGTAAAAAGTGCACAAAATTATTTTATACCACATACTTTGGCAACTATTGGTGAAAAAATGGGGGCATGTTAAGGCACAATATGCACCTTATGAGATACCCTGGAGTGTCTACTTTTACAAATGGTAGGCCTTTGTGGGTTTTTTTTGAACAGTCAAACTGTTATAATACCCCAAATGGAAGCATAGGCTCATTAAATCCGTCTCTCAAAATTCTACTGTGAGTACTGAAAAGGACAGGTCTCCTATATGGCACTGTAGCTTCACGAACTAGTGCCAAAGACATACAATGGGGGTGTCATTTTACTCAGAAGACTTAGCTGAACATAATTTGGGGGGTTTGAACTTAGTGGCACATGTGAAATATACAAAATGCCCAGCACAAATGCAATCCATATGTAAAAAACGCACAAAATTATTTTTTACCACATACTTTGGCATCTATTGGTGAAAAAATGGGGGCATGTTAAGGCACAATATGCACCTTATGAGATACCCTGGAGTGTCTACTTTTACAAATGGTAGGCCTTTGTGGGTTTTTTTTGAACAGTCAAACTGTTATAATACCCCAAATGGAAGCATAGGCTCATTAAATCCGTCTCAAAATTCTACTGTGAGTACTGAAAAGGACAGGTCTCCTATATGGCACTGTAGCTTCACGAACTAGTGCCAAAGACATACAATGGGGGTGTCATTTTACTCAGAAGACTTAGCTGAACATAATTTGGGGGGTTTGAACTTAGTGGCACATGTGAAATATACAAAATGCCCAGCACAAATGCAATCCATATGTAAAAAATGCACAAAATTATTTTTTACCACATACTTTGGCATCTATTGGTGAAAAAATGGGGGCATGTTAAGGCACAATATGCACCTTATGAGATACCCTGGAGTGTCTACTTTTACAAATGGTAGGCCTTTGTGGGGTTTTTTTGAACAGTCAAACTGTTATAATACCCCAAATGGAAGCATAGGCTCATTAAATCCGTCTCAAAATTCTACTGTGAGTACTGAAAAGGACAGGTCTCCTATATGGCACTGTAGCTTCACGAGCTAGTGCCAAAGACATACAATGGGGGTGTCATTTTACTCAGAAGACTTAGCTGAACATAATTTGGGGGGTTTGAACTTAGTGGCACATGTGAAATATACAAAATGCCCAGCACAAATGCAATCCATATGTAAAAAATGCACAAAATTATTTTTTACCACATACTTTGGCATCTATTGGTGAAAAAATGGGGGCATGTTAAGGCACAATATGCACCTTATGAGATACCCTGGAGTGTCTACTTTTACAAATGGTAGGCCTTTGTGGGTTTTTTTTGAACAGTCAAACTGTTATAATACCCCAAATGGAAGCATAGGCTCATTAAATCCGTCTCTCAAAATTCTACTGTGAGTACAGAAAAGGACAGGTCTCCTTTATGGCACTGTAGCTTCACAAACTAGTGCCAAAGACATACAATGGGGGTGTCATTTTACTCAGAAGACTTAGCTGAACATAATTTGGGGGGTTTGAACTTAGTGGCACATGTGAAATATACAAAATGCCCAGCACAAATGCAATCCATATGTAAAAAGTGCACAAAATTATTTTATACCACATACTTTGGCAACTATTGGTGAAAAAATGGGGGCATGTTAAGGCACAATATGCACCTTATGAGATACCCTGGAGTGTCTACTTTTACAAATGGTAGGCCTTTGTGGGTTTTTTTTGAACAGTCAAACTGTTATAATACCCCAAATGGAAGCATAGGCTCATTAAATCCGTCTCTCAAAATTCTACTGTGAGTACTGAAAAGGACAGGTCTCCTATATGGCACTGTAGCTTCACGAACTAGTGCCAAAGACATACAATGGGGGTGTCATTTTACTCAGAAGACTTAGCTGAACATAATTTGGGGGGTTTGAACTTAGTGGCACATGTGAAATATACAAAATGCCCAGCACAAATGCAATCCATATGTAAAAAACGCACAAAATTATTTTTTACCACATACTTTGGCATCTATTGGTGAAAAAATGGGGGCATGTTAAGGCACAATATGCACCTTATGAGATACCCTGGAGTGTCTACTTTTACAAATGGTAGGCCTTTGTGGGTTTTTTTTGAACAGTCAAACTGTTATAATACCCCAAATGGAAGCATAGGCTCATTAAATCCGTCTCAAAATTCTACTGTGAGTACTGAAAAGGACAGGTCTCCTATATGGCACTGTAGCTTCACGAACTAGTGCCAAAGACATACAATGGGGGTGTCATTTTACTCAGAAGACTTAGCTGAACATAATTTGGGGGGTTTGAACTTAGTGGCACATGTGAAATATACAAAATGCCCAGCACAAATGCAATCCATATGTAAAAAATGCACAAAATTATTTTTTACCACATACTTTGGCATCTATTGGTGAAAAAATGGGGGCATGTTAAGGCACAATATGCACCTTATGAGATACCCTGGAGTGTCTACTTTTACAAATGGTAGGCCTTTGTGGGGTTTTTTTGAACAGTCAAACTGTTATAATACCCCAAATGGAAGCATAGGCTCATTAAATCCGTCTCAAAATTCTACTGTGAGTACTGAAAAGGACAGGTCTCCTATATGGCACTGTAGCTTCACGAGCTAGTGCCAAAGACATACAATGGGGGTGTCATTTTACTCAGAAGACTTAGCTGAACATAATTTGGGGGGTTTGAACTTAGTGGCACATGTGAAATATACAAAATGCCCAGCACAAATGCAATCCATATGTAAAAAATGCACAAAATTATTTTTTACCACATACTTTGGCATCTATTGGTGAAAAAATGGGGGCATGTTAAGGCACAATATGCACCTTATGAGATACCCTGGAGTGTCTACTTTTACAAATGGTAGGCCTTTGTGGGTTTTTTTTGAACAGTCAAACTGTTATAATACCCCAAATGGAAGCATAGGCTCATTAAATCCGTCTCTCAAAATTCTACTGTGAGTACAGAAAAGGACAGGTCTCCTTTATGGCACTGTAGCTTCACAAACTAGTGCCAAAGACATACAATGGGGGTGTCATTTTACTCAGAAGACTTAGCTGAACATAATTTGGGGGGTTTGAACTTAGTGGCACATGTGAAATATACAAAATGCCCAGCACAAATGCAATCCATATGTAAAAAGTGCACAAAATTATTTTATACCACATACTTTGGCAACTATTGGTGAAAAAATGGGGGCATGTTAAGGCACAATATGCACCTTATGAGATACCCTGGAGTGTCTACTTTTACAAATGGTAGGCCTTTGTGGGTTTTTTTTGAACAGTCAAACTGTTATAATACCCCAAATGGAAGCATAGGCTCATTAAATCCGTCTCTCAAAATTCTACTGTGAGTACTGAAAAGGACAGGTCTCCTATATGGCACTGTAGCTTCACGAACTAGTGCCAAAGACATACAATGGGGGTGTCATTTTACTCAGAAGACTTAGCTGAACATAATTTGGGGGGTTTGAACTTAGTGGCACATGTGAAATATACAAAATGCCCAGCACAAATGCAATCCATATGTAAAAAACGCACAAAATTATTTTTTACCACATACTTTGGCATCTATTGGTGAAAAAATGGGGGCATGTTAAGGCACAATATGCACCTTATGAGATACCCTGGAGTGTCTACTTTTACAAATGGTAGGCCTTTGTGGGTTTTTTTTGAACAGTCAAACTGTTATAATACCCCAAATGGAAGCATAGGCTCATTAAATCCGTCTCAAAATTCTACTGTGAGTACTGAAAAGGACAGGTCTCCTATATGGCACTGTAGCTTCACGAACTAGTGCCAAAGACATACAATGGGGGTGTCATTTTACTCAGAAGACTTAGCTGAACATAATTTGGGGGGTTTGAACTTAGTGGCACATGTGAAATATACAAAATGCCCAGCACAAATGCAATCCATATGTAAAAAATGCACAAAATTATTTTTTACCACATACTTTGGCATCTATTGGTGAAAAAATGGGGGCATGTTAAGGCACAATATGCACCTTATGAGATACCCTGGAGTGTCTACTTTTACAAATGGTAGGCCTTTGTGGGGTTTTTTTGAACAGTCAAACTGTTATAATACCCCAAATGGAAGCATAGGCTCATTAAATCCGTCTCTCAAAATTCTACTGTGAGTACAGAAAAGGACAGGTCTCCTTTATGGCACTGTAGCTTCACAAACTAGTGCCAAAGACATACAATGGGGGTGTCATTTTACTCAGAAGACTTAGCTGAACATAATTTGGGGGGTTTGAACTTAGTGGCACATGTGAAATATACAAAATGCCCAGCACAAATGCAATCCATATGTAAAAAGTGCACAAAATTATTTTATACCACATACTTTGGCAACTATTGGTGAAAAAATGGGGGCATGTTAAGGCACAATATGCACCTTATGAGATACCCTGGAGTGTCTACTTTTACAAATGGTAGGCCTTTGTGGGTTTTTTTTGAACAGTCAAACTGTTATAATACCCCAAATGGAAGCATAGGCTCATTAAATCCGTCTCTCAAAATTCTACTGTGAGTACTGAAAAGGACAGGTCTCCTATATGGCACTGTAGCTTCACGAACTAGTGCCAAAGACATACAATGGGGGTGTCATTTTACTCAGAAGACTTAGCTGAACATAATTTGGGGGGTTTGAACTTAGTGGCACATGTGAAATATACAAAATGCCCAGCACAAATGCAATCCATATGTAAAAAATGCACAAAATTATTTTTTACCACATACTTTGGCATGTATTGGTAAAAAAATGGGGGCATGTTAAGGCACAATATGCACCTTATGAGATACCCTGGAGTGTCTACTTTTACAAATGGTAGGCCTTTGGGTTTTTTTTTTCGAACAGACAGACTGTTATAATACCCCAAATGGAAGCATAGGCTCATTAAATCCGTCTCTCAAAATTCTACTGTGAATACTGAAAAGGACAGGTCTCCTATATGGCACTGTAGCTTCACGAAATAGTGCCAAAGACATACAATGGGGGTACCGTTGTACTCAGCAGAAGTAACTGAACACATAATAAAACTTTGTACAGGAATAGCACACACCAACTTTACAAAATACACATGAGAAGTTCTTTGTTATAAGTTTGTGTGCGAAAACCCCCAAAAAACACAATTTTACTCCAATATTTAGCAGAGGTTGGCGGTAAAATGGCTACGTAGAAAGTGTCAAAACAACCTTAGGTAAATAGCCTGTGGTGTCTACTTTATATAAATATATACTTTTGTGTGGCAATTTTGTTTTCTTTTATGGCTATTAGGCTTACAAGACAAACATACCAAATTCTAAAATCGCTCCACATAAAAAGTGTATTTTACTCCTTGTGCTTTGTGACCTGTAACTACCAAAAAAAACTGAAAATCCCAGACACATTATATATTCTGTAATTCAGAACAACTAAATGAATTTATTTTTAATTACTTTCCTTAACCTGCACTAATTATGTACACATTATTATTGCAAAAACTGTAAAAAAAACACACAAAAATTCATTTTTTTTGCATATTTCTGTATTTTTTTAATAATAAATAAGCATTTATATATATATGTGTTACATCAAATTAAAGCCCTTTCTGTCCTTTAAAAAACGGTATATAATATGTGTCGGTGCAATGAATAAGTAAAAAGCAAATTGCAGTTGAACGCAAATAGCAAAAAATGCAAAAAATGCCGTTGTCATTAAGTGAAAGACAAGCTTCTGAAGCTCTGTCCTTAAGGGGTTAAAGGAGTGACAAGACAACCATTTGTTTACACCTGTTATAAGCCATTGTAGAATGATTAACTCTCATGTGCCACCTTTTGAATTTATTGGTACAAGCATTATATGTCTGAATTGAAATCCGAATGATTTTGTTTGCTGTGTGACGTTAATTGCAAAAATGGATTAATGGGGATGTATTAGTGACTTTATCAGGTTATTTCAGGAAACATTTCAATTCTTTTTAGACATGCCTAATATTAAATGACAAATGACTAACAAATGGTGGTGATCAGATTGGCTAGAAAACTAGAGCTTAATTATTAAACCTACTTATTCTCCATGCTTGCTTTTTAAGACACAATCTCTCTAGCCAGAGATTTCTTTATGTTGCTGTATCACATTCTACCAGTATGTTGGGAAAAATTCTACTCTGTAGCTGTTTCCTTGCCCCAGTTGTGAGCGCAGATCTCTGCAGACCAGGTAAAAACATGTTCATTCTATCCTAAATAAGTGTGAGATGCATGAAAAATTACTGTAGAATTCAAAGAAATACGCAGCCTTTAGCCCCTTCGACTGTGAAACAGGACTCCCAAAAAAGCCCCAACTGCTGGATCACTTATTCCTGTGTTATAGTGTGTTAGTCTCTCACATGACAATGTAGGCTGCATAATATAACATCATTTTTGAATAAAAGGAGGGGTGGGGAGGGTTTAATGTGTAATTCAGTAAGCATATTAGATGAGTTTTGGGGGTTTTAAGGGTTACAAATAAGGCATAATGTATAATTAACATTATAATTCCTTATGCATATTCAGAAACAGTAATATCCCACTGTATTGTTTTATTTCTCTCTGTGAATTTACAAGGCAGTTGCAAAATTAAGGTCATAGAACCAGAAATGGAATAGCAATCTCTTGCCTTAGCCTTATTTCCAGTTCAGCTATTTGACCTACATTTCCCCATTATTCTCAATTTAGTTTAATATAAAAAATATGGTTTTCTGTTTACCTTAGAGCAGCAGAATTTGCTCAATGAACATAAATGATTAATACATTTGCATATTTCTTCACCACAGCAATGCTTTTTCGTTACTTAACCTTTTATTACATTTGATTCTGTATACTGTATTCTAATTGAAAGTAATATTTTAATTTTTCTTTAACTTTCATGAAGACCAGTAAAATAAAGCATATGTGTGTACAAATACTATATACTGAAAACAAGCATATATATATAGAAAACACGTAGATGCAATACCTAATGTTCAGAATTAGTGTAGAATATAAAAAATCTAATGTCTTACATTTTGCTTCTAAAATTTGTCCTTTCACCCAGAGAAAGGAATATAATCCTGTGCAGAGCGATTTAATAGTGTTTAGAGGCAGGAGGTTAAATTCTATTTCAGATTATTAAAGTGTTTTAAAAGCAGTCTGAAAAATGTGACATGTTTTGCACCTCCACATATATATATGTGTGTATCCAAAGAGGTAGCAGCACTCATGGTCGTGATTTTTTTAATATGAACTAATAAAGACTAGAATTTTTTTATTCCGTGAGTGCTGCTACCTCTTTGGATACCTGGATAACCAAGCCCTGGCTTAGCACCCGGCACACAAGGGATATTACAGCGTGAGTGCAAGAAATTCTTCCTTTTTCTTTATATATATATATATATATATATATATATATTATTGACTAAGAATGTTGTGCAAATATTTAGAGCAACATCTGCTCCACCTTGCAAATTAAGTATGGCACCACACATGCACGTGCGTTTCTGTGTATGTGTGTGTAAAAAAAAATGGTTTGGCATGCATTTAAAAAAAAAAAATGGAATACACTATACAAGTAATTTAAAAAAACAGAGCTGATACTTTGTGACGGAAAAGGTTCATAGAAAATGCATGAGATATCCTGGGACACTATGATAAATGTAACCCAAGATCACAAAGGCTGTGGGAATGAAAGTCATGCAGTACACACGTTGTCTGAATGGTTTTATTGTCATTCAGATGATTGTCCTTTGAAAAAGAGAAATCTTGTATTTTCTGTGCACTATCAGATATGGTAGAAAAAGAAAATATTCTAAAACCTTAAAAGATATATAAGTTGTGAATTGCAAATTTTATATTAAAATACCAGGTATAAAAACATCTTAAATGTGGCTGAACTTGCTGTTTAATGAGTCTCCAAATCCCTCTACTACCTCCAAAGAACCCTTTAAATATTGTTCTTTTTCAGGAGCCCCAGAAGCTTTTAAAGTGCGATTTAATCTCAAAGCAGCACTGGGAGAGAAAGCAGTAAGTGAATTTTGAAATTGGTTTATGAATTTAAGGAGTGGGCACTTTCTTTTTATTTTGTTATAGAAATGTGTCATGTTTGCCCAGAAATGCTTTAGACTTGAGAAAGGGAGGTTCTCCTGAAAGCTCGTCATTACAAAATTCTGTTAGTCCAATAAAAAAGGTATTACAAGATATTATTATTATTATTATTATTATTGCCATTTATATAGCGCCAACAGATTCCGTAGCGCTTTACAATATTTTGAGAGGGGGGGGATGTAACAATAAATAAGACAATTACAAGAAAACTGACAGGAATAATAGGTTGAAGAGGACCCTGCTCAAATGAGCTTACAGTCTATAGGAGGTGGGGTATTAGAAACATTAGGATAGGAAATATCAAGTAGGAGTGAAGCAGAGCTGGAGGAGAGAGCAAAGCACTATTCCATAGGGACAGGTATGTAAGGGAGAGATTACTCTGGGAGGCCATACGCTTTCCTGAAGAGATGGGATTTAAGGCCCTTCTTAAATGATTGAAGACTAGGGGAGAGTCTGATGGCAGTAGGCAAGTTATTCCATAGGAGAGGAGCAGCCCGTGAGAAGTCCTGCAAGCGTGAGTTGGCCGTACGGGTGCGAGCAGCGGTCAGGAGGTGGTCGCGGGCAGAGCGGAGGGTACGAGGAGGGGCATACCTCTGGATCAGTGAAGAGATATAAGAGGGGCTGGAATTGTTCAGTGCTTTAAATGTATGGGTTAGCACTTTGAATTGACTCCTATAGGATACAGGGAGCCAATGTAAGGACTGGCAGAGGGGCGAGGTGTGAGAGGACCGACTGGATAGGAAAATCAGTCTAGCTGCAGCATTCATTACAGACTGTAGCGGGGCAGTACGGCTTTTGGGGAGACCAATCAGGAGAGGGTTACAGTAATCCATGCGGGAAATTACTAGAGCATGGACAAGCTCCTTGGTAGCATCTTGCGTAAGAAAGGGGCGGATGCGGGCTATGTTTTTGAGTTGGAACCTACAGGACTTGGCAACAAACTGGATGTGAGACTCAAAGGTGAGACCAGAGTCAAGTATGACGCCAAGACAGCGCGCTTGTAGGGATGGACTTATGTGGATATCACTGACTTGAAGGGAGAGTGAGAGAGGAGGATCAGTATTAGGAGGAGGAAAGACAAGGAGTTCAGTTTTAGAGAGGTTAAGTTTGAGAAAGCGTGACGACATCCAGTCAGAGATGGAAGAGAGGCAAGCAGTGACACGTTGCAGGACGGCCGGGGAGAGGTCCGGTGAGGAGAGGTATATCTGAGTGTCATCAGCGTACAGGTGGTAGTTGAATCCAAAAGAGGCAATAAGTTTTCCAAGAGAGGCAGTATAAAGAGAAAATAGAAGGGGACCAAGGACAGAGCCTTGGGGAACTCCAACCGAGACAGGGCGAGGGGAGGAGGTATCCTTGGAAAAGGAGACACTAAATGAGCGTTGGGAGAGATAGGAGGAAAACCAAGAGAGGACAGAGTCACAGAGACCGAGTGATTGAAGAGTTTGAAGGAGAAGAGAATGATCAACTGTGTCAAAGGCAGCAGAGAGGTCAAGGAGAATTAATATGGAGTAGTGACCTTTGGATTTAGCGGAGATTAGGTCATTAGTCACTTTGATAAGAGCGGTCTCAGTAGAGTGGAGAGGGCGGAAGCCAGACTGAAGAGGGTCAAGGAGAGAGTTGGAATTAAGGAAGTGAGACACACGGGTAAAGACAAGTCTTTCCAAAAGCTTTGATGAGTAAGGGAGCAGGGATATGGGACGATAGTTCGAGGGGGAGGACGGGTCAAGAGATGGTTTTTTCAGGATAGGTATACAAATTGTATCTGTTTTTTACATCTGTCTCTAAAGATAGATAACTAGACCTACAGATAAATACGTAAATCGTAAGCTCAAGCATTCTTTGCCTCTTTAATCTGTTAAAGGGACACTATAGTCACCCAGACCAATTCAGCTCAATGAAGTGGTCTGGGTGCCAAGCCCCTCAGGTTTTAACCCTTCAGATGCAAACATAGCAGTTTTGGAAAAACTGCTATGTTTACATTTGGGGTTAATCCAGCCTCTAGTGGCTGTCTTCTGGACAGCCACTAGAGGCACATCTACGACGCTGGAGGCACATGTCGCCTCCATCGTGCAGAGCGTCCATAGGAAAGCAGTGAGAAATGCTTTCCTATGGACACTTTGCATGCGCATTCGGCTCCGCTGAGGTCGGACGCGGGAATTGACGTTGGCGGGGGAGGAGAGGTCACCAGCGCCGAGGGAGCCCGCCGCTGGAATAAGGTAAGCTGCTGAAGTGGTTTTAATATTTTTTATATTTTGTATGCCAATTACCTGTTGATTATCTCCATTCTAAAATGCGAAAGGGCAATATGTTGCACTATATAATTGCGCATTATAATAATTATATATGTATTTGTGTAATTATATATTAATACATATATAAAATGTAAACACGTGTAACTGGGAACAACATGTTCCCAACATTCAATACTTTTTAAAATGTACAAAATATAACATGATGCAGGGTAATTTTAATATGTTTAAATCCGCTCGTAGGTTTGAAGATCGTGTCATGACATTTTAAACAATAGGCATCATTGTTTCCAGAATGTCAGTTTAAGTTATGTTCAACTTTGGAAAGTATAAATTACAAATAACCTAAAAAGAAGAAACACAGTCAGCATTCCTGTGAACTTTCTAAATCACCTGATCCGTGACTTTTAAAATAATTAACTATTTGACAGCAGCCGAAAAAGTCATTGCAGAAAATGTGAATTCTTTCTGTTGATAGCTTTCATAAAATGGAAAAGTATGGTGTGACATAGACCAAATGGGTTATCATTTAGTCGAATGAGTTTTAATGGTCAGTTTGCAACATGTTATTTTAGCCTCTTAAAAATAGATATTGTTAATTGGCTATGGATCCAGGTCGCAGAAGAAGAGAAAAGGGAGTTATTTGGCATGGAAGAATGATCAGGGAAAATACAGGAGAGAATTAAAGGACCACTCTAGTGCCAGGAAAGCATACTCGTTTTCCTGGCACTAGAGTGCCCTGAGGGTGCCCCCACCCTCAGGGACCCCCTCCCGCCCGGCTCTGGAAAGGGGAAAGGGGTTAAATCTTACCTTTTCCCAGCGCTGGGCGGAGAGATCTCCTCCTGCTCTCCTCCTGCTCTCCTCCTGCTCTCCTCCTCTTCTCCTCCCCGTCGGCTGAATGCGCACGCGCGGCAAGAGCTGCGCGCGCATTCAGCCGGTCACATAGGAAAGCATTCATAATGCTTTCCTATGGACGCTGGCGTGCTCTCACTGTGAAAATCACAGTGAGAAGCACGCAAGCGCCTCTAGCGGCTGTCAATGAGACAGCCACTAGAGGACATAGGGGGAAGGCTTAACCCGTTCATAAACATAGCAGTTTCTCTGAAACTGCTATGTTTATGAAAAAATGGGTTAACCCTAGAAGGACCTGGCACCCAGACCACTTCATTAAGCTGAAGTGGTCTGGGTGCCTAGAGTGGTCCTTTAAGTATACTTGTTGTCTGGTGGTTGATGAAAAATAAAAATAAATAAACATTCATTTAGCCAGCATTTACTTTACTTCTTGTGAAATTTATATTGGTGCCGCTTGTTACTTATGAGCTTGGCATTTGTGTCTAAATAGACAACGTATAGGGAAAATAAATGGTCTATTTAAATGCAAAATGTGGATTTATTTTTTATATATTATAAACATAATTTCTATTTTCCTTTGAAAATGACAAAACACATAACACTCTGTCATATAAAACAGATTTACATTCTTATCAGAAGTAGCTCATATCTGTCATTTGAAAACAGTTACAGTACGGAGTGAAATTCCGTAATAAAAACCTTGCTAGTTATAGGATTATACTGCTTTCTGTGTTTTCTTTTCTTCATGTTTTCTTTGGGGGTGTATGAAAAACCAGCTTGCAAAAGTTAGCCTAGATCGCCCGCCACTTCTGTTCTCTGTGTCTGTTCTCTGTGTATCTGTGTAACCTCCCTGACTGTCTGGGGATGTTCCTGCCCCCAGTTATAAAACTGCTATTGAGATCAACACTTTAATAATGGTTGGACCCTGGGCAAGCATTTGCTTGGGCCCCCTGGACCCTTCCCCCCAACTCCCTGACACAGTGGCAGAACTAAAGTAGAGAGGGCCCTGGTGCAAGTCTTATCTTGGGCCCCGCCATTGCAAGGGTGGCCAAAATGTAGATCCCCATTTCTCATGCAGCTCCAACAATGCTTTGACAGCTGGGGCTCTACTATTTTCCCATGCTTGCAAGGTTGTATTTAACACCAAGCAGTATTTCAATGTTTGAATGTAAGCATGTTTTTGTATGGAGTATGTTTGTGTGAATGTATGTTTGTATGAGGTGTTGACGTTTGAATGCAAGCATACATTTATGTGTAGTGTTTGTTTTTGAATGCAGGGGTGTGTTTATATTTAATTTGGGTGTTTAACACAGAGGTGTGTTTGTATGTAGTGTCTTCTTCTAAAGCCGAATAACAATGCTTTAGAAGAAAAGTTTTTTTTTTTTTAAAACACCTGGATGGTCCTAGAAACGCAAGTATTAATATAAGCTTGTCTGAAAGGAGGCACAGTTGGGATTATATTAACTTCCTAAAAACGGTGCGTTCTGGAGTTGTGAATATTCTAGCTAGAGATGTGGGCAAAAAAGACCCTTTACAGAAATTGCATAACTAAACCCTATAAATTCAGAGAGTAATAAGAAATAATATAAGAACATATGATTCTGGTGAATCGAAGGGGATAATAGATTTTTGCCACTAGGATCTTGTCTATTGGGATATTTTATGGTTCATAACGAAAATATATATATATATTAAATAACCACAATAATCAGCTAAAAAATGGCTGATAAAGCAAAGAGACAAAGATCATAAGGAGAAAACATAAAAAGGAAAAAAGATCGAGGAAGGGAGAAGAAAAGCAAAATAAAGTTAATTGCAATAAGAGATATAAGTTGCTCTATCTTTGGAGGCCTATTGCCCGCATTGGATAAAAAGAAGAGGAGGAGAGAGATAAGAGGAAGGGAAAAATAAAGGATAGTAAAGAAGAAGAATGGCTATGCCAAGGATACCAAAAAAAACCAAGGAGACCAAAAGAGATAAAGTAAATGAAAAATATCCAACCAATTTATTTTCTCCTCAAAGTAAACAAGGAGGAGAAATGTCCTTTTTAGATGAATCTCTACCTGAAGATAAAAGAAGTTCTAAAACCAATTTTCAAGAGTTTATAAAAGTGAGTCTTGACAGTCAAACTGAAATCTTTAAAAAGGAGATAGAAAATAGCACGATCCAAATGACAAAAAGCATGGAAGAAATTAATAAAAGGATAATTAAAGTAGAAGAAATGCAAGAACAAGTAGCCAACTATTGCAAATCAATTAAAGAGGAACAAAATAAGATGAAAGTGGAAATGGAGAAATTGGAAGAACGATTACACCTGATGGAAGAAAAAGTGAGAGTTAAAAATATTAGGATAAAGAATATCCCAGAAATAATCACCCAGGATAAAATAAAAGCTTATCCAAATGACCTGTTTCTATCATTGAACTTACAAGATCAAGATATGGACACAAATATGGAAAACATACATAGAATTAAAAAACCCCAGGCAATTCAGAATACTGCTCCTAGAGACACGATAGTCTCCTTTCATTCACTGGTCTTCCAGCAACAACTAATTCAAGCTATGGGAAATAAAAACATTTCAGAAGATGATAGATTCAAGGACATTCAAATTTATCAAGATCTTTCTAAAGCTGTAAGAATGGAGAGAAAGAAGTATCTCGATGCGTTGAAACCACTTAAAGAAAGAAAAATTGCTTATAGATGGGGTCCAGGCAAAGCCATCACAATAAATTGGAATGATATGAAGAAAGTTTTTTTAAATCCAAAAGAATTACAAGAATGGACGACTCATTCCCTGAGATAAAAGTTTAAGAGAAGAAAAGAGAAAAAAGGTGTTTTTTTTGTGTTTTTTTTTGTTGTTTCTTTCTTTTGTCTGGGTTTCCCTCTCACTCTGTTTAGCGGAGAGGAGTAGATAATATAAATGATGGGTAATCTGAAGATATATAAATATTGCTATTTGCTGGTGGGCATCAGACAAATTGACTTATGATATGGTTAAGAAACTTTTTTTTGTGACAAAACTGTGGGAAGTATATGATAATTCTGAACATGGTGTAGTGGGAAAGTAACTGTAAATAATAGGAGGTAATTTAGAAAATTGATAAAAGATGGTTAAAAATAGGAAAGCTAACGTAGCTTAATAGTATGGAGATATTGATTTTGTTTGTATTTGAACAAATTCTAGAGATGGAGTAGAGATCCCACTGATTTAAAACATGAAGTATAACTAAGCACCAAGTTGTAGTTAGATTAAAAGGTTAATAATAGAAATTGTCTAGAACATTGGGGGATATTAATCTGGGAAAAATTGTTGACATCTTTTTGAAAAGATGAGGTGATTGGATAATGCAAGGTTAATACTGCACATTATATTTAAGAAAGAACACTGTAAGATAAATAATATATATTATAATTGAATTATTATTATTTATTTTTTTCCTGAGATAGTTATTTATGACAATTTGTTGGTGGGTATTTGATAAATGGTAATATTGTATGGCAGACAAACTATGTTGGTAGAAGGAAAGGGAGAAAAAAAAAAAAAAAGAAAAGAAAAAATCCGTGAAGGTTACGATAATTTTGAATACGGTGATGTGGGAAAGTAAAGTAAACAACAGGAGGCAATTTAGAATAATGATAAATGATGGTTAAAAGGAGGAAAAATAACTTAGCACAATAGAATGGAGATACTGATTTTGTTTAAATTCAAACAAAATTAATATATGAGCCGAGATTTCACTGATTTAAAATATGAAGCATAACCAAGCACTAAGTGGTAGTGAGATTAAAAGGTTAATAATAGAAAATGATTAGAGCACTGGTGAATATTTATTTTTGGAAAACCGTTGATATTTTATGAAAAGTAAGAGGTGATTGGAAAATATAAGGTTGATATAGCACATCAGATTAAAAAAAAAACACTGCGAATGGGTGATACACAAGATAATTTTAATAAAGACCAATAGGGAAGAATAAGAAATATAAATAGATAACAGATGAACAAACCATATATTCACAAAAGTGGGTAAAAATATATATTATAATTTATTTTTTTCTTCTCTCTCTCTTATTTCCCTTCTCCTTCTCCTGGATCTTCTTGCTCCTCTCTCCCATCTGGCTAATACATAATATGACTGGGGGTTAAGGGGAGAGGAGGGAGAGGGGGGGGGAGACCGGAGGAGGTTGGCAGAGGGGAGGAAATAGATAACTATAATCTCAGTTTCGCAAGCCCCCCTTACGAGCTTCCACTTTAGGGTCTGGTTAAGACCTTAGCCCTAGATATCTCATGTGAGACTCTCTAGGTTTACAGACTGAAGAGACTTTTTTTTTTATACTGTCATATCAGCATGTAAGAATGAGTGTTTATGGGTTTCTCTGTATTAGGAGAACTCAGATGTGTGTGAATGATGTGGGAAGGATGACAGCAGAGAAAGGAGTTACTTGATAGGGAATATATATGAAGTGCATTTCACTTAATGTACAGGGGCTTAATACCCCATATAAAAGAATTATGATGAAGGAACTACTTAAGAAAAAACAAATAGACCTAGCGATGTTGCAAGAGACACATTGGAATAAAGCAGATAGGAGGTGGGCATATGAAGGATATGAGAAAATCTCACAAGCGTCCCTGAATAAAAAAAAGAAAAGAGGAGTAGCTATAATTCTATCGAAAAAAATAAATAAAGAAATAATACATGAGGAAATAGATAAAGAAGGGAGATTTCAAATAGTAATATGTAAGTTGGAAGAGAAGATATACACTCTGGTAAATATATATCTCCCAAATATACTCCCAACCAAATACTTCAAAATGATAATGGGAAAAGTAGATAAGATTAAGGTGGGACTGTTAGTAGTTTCAGGAGACTTTAACTGTATAATGGATCCCGTCCTAGATAAAAAAAAATTAGAAATAACAAACCAATAACCAAGCATCTGATAAATCAAGCCAGGATATTAAGAAATATACTATTAGAACACAACTTACTAGATATATGGAGGGTATATAATCCAGAAGAAAGAGAATACACACATATCTCAAAAGCACATTCTTCTCTTGCTAGAATAGACTTTATTTTAGGAGAAGCGAAACTAGTAGAACAAATAATAAACATTTGTATAGAAGATAATATATGGTCTGATCATAGCTATATTGTTTTTAATATAAAAACAGAAATTAAAAAAAGATCTAACACAACATGGCGGCTAGATGATTATATTTTGAACAATAAAATTGACCAATTACAAATAAGACAACTGATTATATTGTATTTTGGAGAGAACTGTTCAGAAGAACTCTCTCTAGCCACAATATGGTGCGCCTTTAAAGCGGTCGTACGTGGGTATTTGATTAAACAAAAAAAAAAGATCCAGAGAGAAAAAGGTCAGAGCAGGGAAAGACTATATATTGAATATTATCAATTGGCAAGAAAAAATACAAGTTTATTAAATATAGAGTCATCTAAACAACTATCAGAGCTTAGAATGAAAATAGAAAAAATAGAAAGAGAAAGAATAGAAAAAAAATTAGAACGGATGAAAGCAAATTTCTATTATGAAAATAATAAGATCAATAAATGGCTAACTAGAAAACTGAAAAAAAACAGATGGAAAAAATAGGATTAATAGTATTAGGAAGGAAACAATACTACTAAAGAAACCAGATGATATAGCTAAGGCGTTTCAATTATATTATGAAGAACTGTATAATATACCTAATCAACCAAAAGATCAAATAATAAATGAATATCTGAAGGAAATACATTTTCCCAGGATATCAGAAGACCAAAAAGAAAAGCTTAACGCTCCCCTGCAAGAAATGGAATTTCGAGTAGCCATAAAAAAATTAGTGAGTTATAAAACTCCTGGTCCGGATGGACTGACTAATAGATTTTATAAACTATATGGTGATATTTTGGTGGAACATATGGTTAAAACATATAATGAAATAACAACGAATGGAACGGGTCCTAAAGAACTTTACAAGCAAACATAATACCAATTTATAAAAAGGATAAAGATCCCCTAGAATTAAAAAACTATCGTCCCATCTCTCTTATAAATGTGGACTCTAAGCTATTTTCTTCTATACTGGCAGAAAGGTTGAAAGAGATAGTCAGAGATCTAGTACATAGCGATCAGATAGGATTTGTCCCCACTAGACAGGCGAGTACCAATATAAGGAGAATGATTGATGTTTTGGACTGGAGTGATGGTTCTGGGATTCCCCTCCTGACCCTGTCATTGGATGCAGAAAAGGCCTTTGACAGGGTCGGGTGGGGATTTATGTTTGGGGTTCTGAAGGCAATGGGAATAGACGGTTGGATGTTCTCAGCAATTGGCTCTATTTATCAAAGCCCAATGGCAAGAGTGGTGGGAATAGATATGTGTTCAGAGTGGTTTTATTTAAAAAAATGGCACTCGTCAAGGGTGCCCACTGTCACCCATCTTATACATATTATCTATGGAAGCCTTGGCTATTAGAATAAGAAATAATCCCAACATACCTTCCCCCGATAGAGATTTGAAAATCAGTATGTATGCTGATGATACTATTCTGACCCTCACAGATCCTGCCGAGTCAATTAAGAACCTGATGAAAGAAATAGAACAATATAGTATTGTCTCAAACTATAAGATAAATATAGAAAAAAACCATAGTGATGTTCAAAAACTGTAACAAAAAATGGATAAAGGAATTTCTTAAAACGTATGGCTTTTCAGATGCTAATGGCAGCTTTGAATATTTGGGCATACTTATATCGGATGATATTGATAAAATAGTGGAGATTAATTATAAAAAGATGTTGAAGTCCACTGGAATAACATTAAAAAAATTGAACTGTCTGTTTTTTAGTTGGATGGGAAGGATAAATATAATTAATGCGTATATAATCCCAAGATGGACCTACGTCTTTAGAATGGTTCCTTTAAATATTCCCTTACCCTGGTTACAGATTGCACAAAGGTCTATTAAGAATTTTATCTGGAAAGGGAAAAGACCGCGGATCAGTGTAGATCAACTAACTAATACTATAGGGCATGGAGTAGTAAATTTTCCAAATATAATAAGCCATTATGAAGCCACCATTATATATTATATCCAGTTACTGACAAAAAAAGAGTCCGGAAAATTGGGCTGGTACGGACTAGAGACCCAAACATTGAATGGGTTAAAATTAACTAAGTCCATATGGCAACCAAAGAAGTATGGAGAGGTAATTGGTAACAAAATTCTTTCCCATTTACTGAATGAATGGTTTCTGATAAAAAAAAAAAACTAAACATTCTGGGTAATCTATATGGGTTTATGGAGATAGAGCTACTAGAGGTATTTATACCCGATTTAAAAATAGACTCCTGGAGGGGAAGGAATATTCAAATACTAGAAGACATATTATTAAAAGATAAAATGAAAGATTTCCTAACTTTGTCGGAAGGATTTGGTCTTCCTCAAACGGAGATCTTCCGATATTTAAGAATAAAGTCCGCCCTAGGGAAGTGTCTTGCAACTAGCAATACTAATAGAAACAGCCTCATAATACAGATTTTTGGAAATGAAAACCCAAATAAAAATATGGCTAAATGTTATGCTTTGATAAGATCATCTCCTAAAAATATAATATCTAAACAGATAAAGAGTTGGGAAAAAGAATGTAATTTAAAGATAGATCTCTCAGAATGGGGTAACATGCTGACACAGGTAAAGAAAAATATTCACAATACGATCCTGTTTGAGACACACTATAAAATATGCTATCGGTGGTACCTAGTAACTAGCAGATTAAATAGAATCAATCAAAGGGAGTCCAACTTATGTTGGAGATGTGGAACGGAAGTTGGTAGTTTTATCCATATATGGTGGAACTGCAAAATAATTAAGAAAATATGGGAGGAAGTTTTTAGAAAATTATATATCTGGGACAAAATCTGGATAGATCAATCCCCAATTACAGCCCTACTACATCTACACTGGCCTGATCTTTGTTCATACCAACAATTTTTAGTAAACCACGCTTTCATAGCGGTAAAAATATTGATAGCCAGAAGATGGAAAAATCCCATGGTAATTGAGTATAAAAACTGGGAAAATCAACTGGCTTTACAGCTCAAGAATGAGATAGCATTATTTAGAACCAAGGAGAATCTACGAAAATCTGAAATGAGTAAAAAGTGTTTACAACTGTTAGAAATGAACCAGTGGCTCCCACAGGCCACTGCTTAGGGCTTTATCATAATGAATTGTTAATATTTGACTTATAACTAAAGTAATATATCTATGCTGTTCTTCATCCCACTATGTCTCTGTTATTGTCTTTACGTGATGATTGCAAGTATGTATAATTAGGAATCTGTATGTTATGTCAGAAGAATTATATTGCTATGTTATATGTTTAAAATCAAATAAATACTTATAAAAGATAAAAGATAAAAAAAAAATACACTTAGAATGACGTTACATATAAATAATATATATATATATATTATATATATAATAGATATATACACATATATTATATATAAAAACGTATAATTACAATAATAAATAAATAAAATAATAAAATTAATAAATAAAATATTGAAACAAAATGTAATATAAATTATATATTCATATGTAATTTCATTCTAACTGTATTTTGTTATTAATATATATATATTGGTAACAAAATACACTTAGAATGACATTCTATATATATCTATCTATATATAAAATGCAAATAACCGCAAATAAATATATAGATAAATACATATAATTACATAAAAGATTACATTAGTATACACGTAGAATTTAAATACCTATAAATGCATATATATTAAAATTCTACATGTATATTTAAGTAATCTTTTAACATAATTAGGTGATTTGATTAAATACAATTTGATTGACATGCCTGACAACACAGGGAGAAAGTGCAGAGAATTTAATTCGCAAGCACTATATTTGACCCTGTAACTCTCCAAGACACCATAAAACCTGTACATGGGGGGTACTGTTTTACTCGGGAGACTTCGCTGAACTCAAATATTAGTGTTTCAAACTGGTAAATTGTATTACAACGATGATATTTTAAGTAAAAGTGAAGTTTTTTGCATTTTTTACAAACGAACAGCACTTTTATGGACTATATTATTGTTGTAATATGTTTTCCTTTTTTAAACCAATAATATTTGTGTTTAGTGAAGTCTCCCGAGAATAACAGTACCCCCCATGTACAGGTTTCATGGTGTTTTGGAAAGTTAGAGAGTCACATATAAGGCTTGCATTTCATTTTTTTTTTTACATTGAAATTTGCCAGATTGGTTATGTTGCCTTTGAGAGCGTATGGTAGCCCAGGAATGAGAATTACCCCCATGATGGCATACCATTTGCAAAAGTAGACAACCCAAGGTATTGCAAGTGGGGTATGTCCAGTCTTTCTTAGTAGCCACTTAGTCACAAACACTGGCCAAATATTAGTTTTTTTGCTTTTTTCACACAAAAACAAATATGAACGCTAACTTTGGCCAGTGTTTGTGACTAAGTGGCTACTAAAAAAGACCCCATACCCCACTTTCAATACCTTTGGTTGTCTACTTTTTCAAATGGTATGCCATTATGGGGGTAATTCTCATTCCTGGGCTACCACACCGTCTCAAAGGTAACATTACTAATCTGGCAAATTTCAATTTGAAAATGGAACGTTCTATATTTGACCCTGTAACTTTCCAAAACACCATAAAACCTGTTAATGAGGGGTACTGTTGTACTCCTGAAACATCGCTGATTACAAATATGTGCATTTTTTTGCAGTAAAACCTAACAGTATTATGACATTCACAGCTAAAATGTCAGACGGAAATACAAATTTAAAAAAAACATCTTATTTTCTCACTTTTTGTAAAAAAATTTATTCATAATAAATTATGTTCCATATATGAATAGTTAATGATAAATTAAAGCCCTGTTTCTCCTGAACAAAATGATATATAATAAGTGTGGGTGCATATAATATGAAAGAGGGGAACTACGGATAAACAGACATATAGAGCAAATTCCAGTTGGTGTTTACATTTTGTTTTGATCAGAACGTGCACTATTGACTCCGTCCTGAAGGGGTTAAGGAAATGTGTGATATAAAGGGGGCACATTTTTATGTAAGCACCATAAACATGACCGTTATTGAGTCATTTTCTGCACAACATAATTTCAGAGAAGTGAAAGATACCTACTCTTTGTACAGTAGGTGTCACTGTTGCACATAAAGACAGATATGTAAATATTCAAAAAGGAATAGAGCACATTACATTAAATGCAATCCAATAACTGCACACTTTAAGGCGGCATTGTCATGGCTGAATCCCGTTTTTTTCCTAACCTCCCTCCCGACTTCACTACATCTAATTGTCCATCTAGTCACCCCCAAATGCACCTAAGCCCTCATATTACCTATTTTTGCATCTTTATTTTGTGCCCGGATCTAGGTCCTGGGCGCCGCCATCTTTGTGTGGGTAGATGAAGTCACTGTGGAACACGTCATCTGCCCACACTAGATGGCGCTGTGAAATTCCTGCGCATGCCCAGCTAAACACTTGGGCATTTGAACGGGAATTTCATCTATTCATTACTTCATCAGAAAGATGAATTAATGAATAGAAATTTCAAACGAATGAACGAAGACCTCTTCCTTTGTTCATTTGCTTTATTACAAGGAGGGAGCTACCAGCACACAGCTCGCTCATTGTAATATGTAAAAATAGAAGCGTCAGGGAGCAGTGCCACTTCCTAAGCCCCCCCATGTCCTCCCTCACTTTATGGGGGTCAATAAAGTGGCTGCTCACTGTTGGAAAAAAGAAAGCCCCCCTCCCCAACAAATGCCCCCATGGTGGTGCATTTATTAAATAGTGGGGGGGACATAGTGTCCCCCCTGAGCCCCCACCTGTGCCCCATGAATAGGGGCTATAAAAGTAAATGGGGGACATAAGGTCCCCCTGGGCCCCCCTCCATCACGCATGAGCGGTGGGTGGGGGCCCTAAATAAAAATGGGGGGGGACCTATTGTCCTCCCCCTTGCCCCCAAACCTGAGCGGCGGGTGGGGGCATTAAATAACCATAAGGGGGGGACCTATTGTCCTCCCCCCTGGCTCCAACCCATGAGCGGCGGATGGGGGCCCTAAATAACAATAAGGGGGAGGGGAGCTATTGTCCCCCCCTGGCCCCCACCCATGAGCGACAGGTGGGGACCCTAAATGAAAATGGGGGATGGACCTAATGTCCTCCCCCAACACTGAGCGGCGTGTGGGGGCCCTAAATTACAATAAGGAGGGGGGACCTATTGTCCTCCCCAGTGGTGTATCCTGGTTTTGTGCTGCCGTAGGCAGGACAAAACTCTGGTGCCTTCCCCCCCATGCCACTCCCACCCAACCCTTCCCCCCGCCCCGCCTTCTAAATACACACACATTCACTGATAGATACGCATACACTAGCTAACAGAAACACACTCACACTCACTAACATACACACACACTCACTGACACACACACACACACACACTCACAGGCAAACTCACTCACACTAACAGACACACACACAGTCAGACACACACACTGACACACACAGTCAGACACACACACTAACACACACACACTAACACACACACACACTAACAGACACACACACTAACAGACACACACTAAAAGACACACACTAACAGACACACTAACAGACACACACACTAACAGACACACACTCACTTACATTAACACATTTTTATTTATTTTTTAGCCCCTCCCCCAGCCTCATACATCATATTCCGGCTCCCAGCCTCACTCTGCGGCGCGCGAGGGAGCTGAGCAGACAGCTCAGGGGAAAGTGCTCCCTCGCCAGCCGCCCGCCCGCCAGCACCGCCCGCCAGCACCGCCCGCCCAGCAGCCCACCTGGCTTGTCAGTTAGCCGCAAGGCTAACAAGACATTTGCCCTGGGCATTTGGGGGCCGCCCCCTGGAAAATACCGCCCAAGGCAAATGCCTTGTTTGCCTCGGGGCTAAAATGTCCCTGGTCCTCCCCCCTGGACCACACCCATGAGCGGTGGGTGGGGGCCCTAAATGAAAATGGGGGGTGAACCTAGTGTCATCCCCCCGGCCATAAAAAACAATAGGGGGACACACACCTATTGTCCTCCCCCGGCCCCTACCCATGGGCAACGGGTGGGGGCTAAGTGTAAATACCCCCCCCAGGTGACTAGGGGTCCCCAAGCCCCTTGTCACCCCACCACCCAAATGTTTTTTAATAAAGACCTACCTACCCCCCTCACCCTAAAAATAGTGAGGGGGGAACATTAAAACTAAATCCCTGTAAATAAAAAATAACTTACCATTTGATGTCTTCTTTTTTCTAAAATCTTCTCTTTTCAGACCCAAAAAAGGCCAAATAAAAATTCATAATACCCTGTCGAACTTTGAAAATAAAATAAAAAAGTAATCCACCCATGGAGGGCATGGCGCAGACTGAGCTCCTCAGGGCAGGGAAAGGTTCCCACGCCCTGCAGTTAGGCTTAGAGCACTCTGATTGGTTGATTCCAAGCCAACCAATCAGAGTACTCTGACAGGTAAATGAAGAGACTTACAGGTAAGTCTCTACATTTACCTTTCACAGCATTCTGATTGGTTGGCTTGAAATCCAACCAATCTGAGTGCTCTGTGTCATTTTACACAGCGTGGGAAAGTTCTTTGGAATTTCCCCATGCTGTGTAATTTGACTCATAGCAAATCTCTGGTTGCTTTCAATCAACCAATGACAAATAAAAATCCAAGCAAACAATCAGAGTGTTGCTATGAGTCAAATTACACAGCATGGAAAAATTCCAAAGAACTTTCCCATGCTGTGTAAAATGACACAGAGTACTCAGATTGGTTGATTCCAAGCCAACCAATCAGAGTGCTTTAACAGGTAAATGAAGAGACTGACAGGTAAGATGGAAGATGGAATACTTTTTTAAAGGAACACTATAGTCACCTAAATTACTTTAGCTAAATAAAGCAGTTTTAGTGTATAGATCATTCCCCTGCATTTTCACTGCTCAATTCACTGTAATTTAGGAGTTAAATCACTTTGTTTCTGTTTATGCAGCCCTAGCCACACCTCCCCTGGCTATGATTGACAGAACCTGCATGAAAAAAAAAGCCGGAAAGCCAAGGCATGCAACTTTGACCTAACACATCACAGACAATGTTGTATTAAGCTGTCTCTGCCCCATCTACCTTGTCCCTTTCCCATCCTAACCCACGCCCCGCATCCCTGTTCATTAAAATAATTCATATTGCTGCATACAATTGTTTTTTGTACCAGCTATCATTTATCTTCTGTATCATTTGTATGACTTGTAATACAAATTGCATATTATGAACATGAAAATTACATAATAAATTAATTGTTTTTAAATTGCTTTAACTCTCTTCTTTGCCCTGCTGTGCCCCCCTCCCCCTCTCCCACTCCCCAAAACTAATCTTTCAGCTGATAGCTTTGCGTGTTACTTTACAGAGATATAACAGTTAAGGAATGAATTATCCCCCCTTATCTCCTCTCTATCTCAACCTCACTTTGACCGTACCATCCCTACCCTCCAAGCCATTCCTCCAGCTACTGAACAGGAGGTGGCTGCACTTCTCCTTTCCTCTCGTCCCACCACATCCCATCTCACCTCATCAGATCTCTTGCCCCTTGTCTTGTGCCGTCCTTAACACACATCTTCAACTACTCTCTCCCCTCTGGTGTTGTCCCTGCTCCTCTTAAGCATGCTACTGTTGTACCTGTCCTAAAAAAGACATCTTGACCCAGCTGCCCCTTCCAACTATCGTCCCATATCCCTGCTCCCTTTTTCCTCAAAGCTTCAGGAAAAACTTGTCTTTACCCGTCTGACTTGCTTCCTCAATTCTAACTCTCTCCTTGACCCTCTTCAGTCTAGATTTTGCCTCCTGCACTCCACTGAGACTGCTCTTATTAAAGGAACACTATAGTCACCTAAATTACTTTAGCTAAATAAAGCAGTTTTAGTGTATAGATCATTCCCCTGCAATTTCACTGCTCAATTCACTGTCATTTAGGAGTTAAATCACTTTGTTTCTGTTTATGCAGCCCTAGCCACACTTCCCCTGACTATGATTGACAGAGCCTGTATGCAATGAAAAAAAAACTGGTTTCACTTTCAAACAGATGTAATTTACCTTAAATAATTGTATCTCAATCTCTAAATTGAACTTTAATCACATACAGGTGGCTCTTGCAGGGTCTAGCAAGCTATTAACATAGCAGGGGATAAGAAAATCTTAATTAAACAGAATTTGCAACAAAGAAAGCCTAAATAGGGCTCTCTTTACAGGAAGTGTTTATGGAAGGTTGTGCAAGTCACATGCAGGGAGGTGTGGCTAGGGTTCATAAACAAATGGATTTAACTCCTAAATAGCAGAGGATTGAGCAGTGAGGCTGCAGGGGCATGTTCTATACACCCAAACTGCTTCATTAAGCTAAAGTTGTTCAGGTGACTATAGTGTCCCTTTAACATCTGTTTTTTTTGCCGTCTGATTTTATTTTGCGCTCGTGTTTTTTATTTTCAAAGTTCGACTGGTATTATGGATTTGCCTTTTTGGGGGCTGAAAAAATAAGATTTTAGAAAAAAGAAGACATCAAATGGTAAGTTATTTTTTACAAGAATTTAGTTTTATTGTTCCCCCCTCACAATTTATTTTTTGGTGGGGGATGACTAGGGGCTTGGGGACCCCTAGTCACCTGGGGGGGGTATTTACACTTAGCCCCCACCCATTGCCCATGGGTGGGGGCTGGTGGGAGGACAATAGGTCCCCCCTATTTTTATTTAGGGCTCCCACCCGCCGCTTGATTAATTTTTGAGATGATTAATTTCAAATATATTGACTTCTAAACAGCGTATTTTTATGAAGATGAAAATAGCCTTAGTGACCATAGTGATAAACATAGTAATTAATGCAGCTTTGCGGAACTGCATTTTAATATGTATTATATCACTACTTATATATTTAAAGAAAATCTACTTTAATATGTCAATTTTGAATTAAGTCCTTATTATGGCTATGGGTCACATTTTACACCAACCTTTGTTTGTCAACTATGGGAAAATATCCAATATAACTAAAAGGTATATATACAGCTAGGTGCAAATCCTGTACCTATTGTTGTTCCAATTAGTTGTATATACAGTTGATCAAACAAAACAATTTTTTTATATGATACATTTCAAAAGAGGTTTACAGGAAATGGCCTTAAAACCTCTTCAAGGCTAAATGTTCTTTCACAGACAGACTGCACATCTGGTTAGGAAAATAAATTAATCCTGCCATTGGATCTCTCCTAAAAAATATTCATATCTTAATTAAAGTACATCTCAAAGGGGCACATTTCCATAATCTATTGACATCTCTTACAATTAGTTTGAGAAAATCAACCGTGGACGTTAAATTTAAGCCAGGAAATGGAGAGAGGTTTCTGTATCGTCATGAAAAATAATGTTATTCAGACCTTATCTTAATCCTGGCAGCTTGCCTCTGCAATATCACTAATACAAATATTAAAGAGAATGGGTCCAAGTACAGATCCCTGAGGTTCCCCACTGGTGACAAGCCCAAGCTTCGAATACATACTCCATTGACTACAACCCTCTGTTGCCTGTCACTCAGCCACTGCCTTACCCATTCAACAATATTGGAATCCAAACTTAAAGATTGCAATTTATTGATAAGCCTTCTATGTGCAACAGTTTAAAAAGCCTTACTGAAATCTAGGTAAGCAATGTCTACTGCACCACCCTGATCTATTATTTTAGTTACCCAATCAAAAAAATCAATAAGATTAGTTTGGCATGATCTTCCTGAAGTAAACCCATGTTGTCTCTGATCTTGAAATCCATTTATTTTTAGATGTTCAACAATCCTATCCTTTAACATGGT